>NW_028261394.1:2632684-2637684 GCF_051295495.1 Thamnophis sirtalis | reverse complement strand
GAGCTTAACCAGCTTGGTTGTTTTCTTGCAGACATTTCTTTACCCAACTAGATACCGTCATCAGTGCTAGAATGGAGTGGGGCTATGCTCTCTGTTTACACACAGTTGTTTCTACAAAGTTTTGCCCCGTGTTGTTCTAGCAAGGCAACAAGAAAGAATGGATGGTCTTTTTTTTTTTTTAAATTCTGAATTCGTCTGGAACCAGAAGGAAATCTCCAGATTTACATATGCTGCTTATCCAAATCTACGCCCATAATAAAATTATGCCTTCTTCCACAAAAATTTCTGACAACAAACCTCTCTAGAGGAAGCAAGATTGATCATTAATAATCTAACGCTAAAGGGGTAACATCTGTTTTGGACAAACTGTAATGAGATTTAAAACCCAGGGAGAAGGGCTCTGCAATAATAAATGACTTGTGTGTCTAAACAGTTTACACACACACACACACACACACACACACACACACAACTGCTGCTCTTTTTTTCCCTTTTAAGTGGGCCTTTTTCCCAGTTCTTCTTCTGTGCAATTCCTATATAATGGTTGCTATTCATTTTCAGAGTGACAGATGGAGCCTAGCCCTAACCTTGTACTATTTGAAATGGAAATCCATTTTCAATGGGTTATTCCGCCCGCTCCCCCCTTTTCTGAATAAGGGTTTTTGAAATCTAGCTCATTTGAAGGTAAAGGAAAGCTTACAATGGTAATCCTATCAGCGTTTTCTAGAGGGGAAAACCCATGCCCGAGGGGTAGGGCTTTGTCGTACCGTCACAGGCGTGGAGAATGGGAGAGTTTCACCAGCTTTGATAGTCCAGTGTTTTTCAACCTTAGCAACTTTAAGATGAGTGGACTTCAACTCCCAGAATTCCCAGTCAACATGCTCAAAAATGGGTGGATGTCTACTCCCATAATTCCCAGTCAACATGATTGAAGATGGGTGGACTTCTACTCCCAGAATTCCCAGTCAACATGCTTGAAGATTGGTGGACTTCTACTCCCAGAATTCCCAGTCAACATGCTTGAAGATGGGTGGACTTCAACTCCCAGAATTCCCAGTCAACATGCTTGAAGATGGGTGGACTTCTACTCCCAGAATTCTCAGCCAACATGCTTGAAGACGGGTGGACTTCTACTCCCAGAATTCCCAGTCAACATGCTTGAAGACGGGTGGACTTCTACTCCCAGAATTCCCAGTCAACATGCTTGAAGATGGGTGGACTTCTACTCCCAGAATTCCCAGTCAACATGCTTGAAGATGGGTGGATGTCTACTCCCATAATTCCCAGTCAACATGATTGAAGATGGGTGGACTTCTACTCCCAGAATTCCCAGTCAACATGCTTGAAGACGGGTGGACTTCAACTCCCAGAATTCCCAGTCAACATGCTTGAAGATGGGTGGACTTCTACTCCTAGAATTCCCAGTCAACATGCTTGAAGACGGGTGGACTTCTACTCCCAGAATTCCCAGTCAACATGCTTGAAGATGGGTGGACTTCTACTCCTAGAATTCCCAGTCAACATGCTTGAAGATGGGTGGATGTCTACTCCCATAATTCCCAGTCAACATGATTGAAGATGGGTGGACTTCTACTCCCAGAATTCCCAGTCAACATGCTTGAAGACGGGTGGACTTCAACTCCCAGAATTCCCAGTCAACATGCTTGAAGATGGGTGGACTTCTACTCCCAGAATTCTCAGCCAACATGCTTGAAGACGGGTGGACTTCTACTCCCAGAATTCCCAGTCAACATGCTTGAAGATGGGTGGACTTCTACTCCCAGAATTCTCAGCCAACATGCTTGAAGATGGGTGGACTTCAACTCCCAGAATTCCCAGTCAACATGCTTGAAGATGGGTGGACTTCTACTCCTAGAATTCCCAGTCAACATGCTTGAAGACGGGTGGACTTCTACTCCCAGAATTCCCAGTCAACATGCTTGAAGATGGGTGGACTTCTACTCCTAGAATTCCCAGTCAACATGCTTGAAGATGGGTGGACTTCTACTCCCAGAATTCCCAGTCAACATGCTTGAAGATGGGTGGACTTCTACTCCTAGAATTCCCAGTCAACATGCTTGAAGACGGGTGGACTTCTACTCCCAGAATTCCCAGTCAACATGCTTGAAGATGGGTGGACTTCTACTCCCAGAATTCCCAGTCAACATGCTTGAAGATGGGTGGATGTCTACTCCCATAATTCCCAGTCAACATGATTGAAGATGGGTGGACTTCTACTCCCAGAATTCCCAGTCAACATGCTTGAAGACGGGTGGACTTCAACTCCCAGAATTCCCAGTCAACATGCTTGAAGATGGGTGGACTTCTACTCCTAGAATTCCCAGTCAACATGCTTGAAGACGGGTGGACTTCTACTCCCAGAATTCCCAGTCAACATGCTTGAAGATGGGTGGACTTCTACTCCTAGAATTCCCAGTCAACATGCTTGAAGATGGGTGGATGTCTACTCCCATAATTCCCAGTCAACATGATTGAAGATGGGTGGACTTCTACTCCCAGAATTCCCAGTCAACATGCTTGAAGACGGGTGGACTTCAACTCCCAGAATTCCCAGTCAACATGCTTGAAGATGGGTGGACTTCTACTCCCAGAATTCTCAGCCAACATGCTTGAAGACGGGTGGACTTCTACTCCCAGAATTCCCAGTCAACATGCTTGAAGACGGGTGGACTTCTACTCCCAGAATTCCCAGTCAACATGCTTGAAGATGGGTGGACTTCTACTCCTAGAATTCCCAGTCAACATGCTTGAAGATGGGTGGACTTCTACTCCCAGAATTCCCAGTCAACATGCTTGAAGATGGGTGGACTTCTACTCCTAGAATTCCCAGTCAACATGCTTGAAGACGGGTGGACTTCTACTCCCAGAATTCCCAGTCAACATGCTTGAAGATGGGTGGACTTCTACTCCCAGAATTCCCAGTCAACATGCTTGAAGATGGGTGGATGTCTACTCCCATAATTCCCAGTCAACATGATTGAAGATGGGTGGACTTCTACTCCCAGAATTCCCAGTCAACATGCTTGAAGACGGGTGGACTTCAACTCCCAGAATTCCCAGTCAACATGCTTGAAGATGGGTGGACTTCTACTCCTAGAATTCCCAGTCAACATGCTTGAAGACGGGTGGACTTCTACTCCCAGAATTCCCAGTCAACATGCTTGAAGATGGGTGGACTTCTACTCCTAGAATTCCCAGTCAACATGCTTGAAGATGGGTGGATGTCTACTCCCATAATTCCCAGTCAACATGATTGAAGATGGGTGGACTTCTACTCCCAGAATTCCCAGTCAACATGCTTGAAGACGGGTGGACTTCAACTCCCAGAATTCCCAGTCAACATGCTTGAAGATGGGTGGACTTCTACTCCCAGAATTCTCAGCCAACATGCTTGAAGACGGGTGGACTTCTACTCCCAGAATTCCCAGTCAACATGCTTGAAGATGGGTGGACTTCTACTCCCAGAATTCTCAGCCAACATGCTTGAAGATGGGTGGACTTCAACTCCCAGAATTCCCAGTCAACATGCTTGAAGATGGGTGGACTTCTACTCCCAGAATTCTCAGCCAACATGCTTGAAGATGGGTGGATGTCTACTCCCAGAATTCCCAGCCAACATGCTTGAAGATGGGTGGACTTCTACTCCCAGAATTCCAGCCAACATGCTTGAAGATGGGTGGACCTCTACTCCCAAAATTCTTAGCCAACATGCTTGAAGATGGGTCAGTGGAAGAAGAACCCTTCAAAGGAAGCTCCTCCATTGGCTCTCTGTAGGAGTCTCTGTTTAGGGATTTCCTCCTGCCATTCGGAAGAAGATTGAATACTAACTCCCTGAGAAATCAGCAAGAATGAGATTCAGTCAAGGCAGGTCAGCCTGACCCCCAAACACACTCAAGAAAATCTTAGCAGGAACCAGGATGAACAATGCTTTCAATTGTGAAAGCGGAAGGAAGCATCTCAGCTGGGTTAGGGTGACCACCTGCTCAAGTCAACTCCTACGTTCAGCCTAATGAAGAGAAGGCTCTGGGGAGACACGATAGCATCCTCCAATACTTGAAGGGTTGTCACAAGGAAGAGAGAATTGATTTATTCTCTGTAGCACTTGAGGGCAGGACAAGAAGCAATGGGTGGAAGGTCATCAGAAGGAGATCCAACTTGGAAATAAGAAGGAATTTCCTGACTGGGAGGAGGAGGAAGATATTTAAGAGATTAGGAGAGTTGGAAGAGACCTTGTAGGTCATCAAGTCCGAACAGGAGACCCTACACCATTTCTGACAGATGACAGTCCAGTCTCCTCTTGAAAGCTTCCAGTGATGAAGCTCCCACAATTTCTGAAGGCAACTTCTGTTCCATGGGTTGATTGTTCTCACTGTCAGAAAATTCCTCCTTATTTCCAGGTTGAATCTCTCCTTGTTCAGTTTCCATCCATTATTCCTTGTCTGGACTTCGGGTGCTTTGGAAAATAGCTTGACCTCCCTCCTCTCTGTGGCAGCCCCTCAAATATTGGAAGACTGCTCTCCTCTCTACCCTGGTCCTTCTCTTCACTAGACTAGCCAGGCCCAGTTCCTGCAACCGTCCATCGTATGTTTTAGCCTCCAGTCCCCTAATCCTCTTGGTTGCTCTTCTCTGCCCTCTTTCTGGAGTCTCAACATCTTTTTTTATGGAGAAGGAGAAAGAGTAGAAGAAGAATGATTAATCAATGGAACCACTTGGCCTCCTGGAATCTTGGATGCTGCATCATTGGTGTTTTCTAGAAAAGATTGGGCAACCAGTCATCTGGGATGACTGGTCTCCTACCTTGGGCAGAGGGTTGGACTAGAAGACCTCCGAGATCCCTTCCTGCCCTGCGATCCTATGATTCTATGAGTCTATCCATTTTAAAGTGGCAATCAAAGGGAGCAGGTGGTGCTCACCAGGCGTAAGTGAGAAAAAAAACATCAAGCTGCCTTCCTGAAAGAACACCCAGGGCTAAAATGGTC
>NW_028261394.1:2592684-2627684 GCF_051295495.1 Thamnophis sirtalis | reverse complement strand
AAACCACACACTCCTTAGTTGGACCTTCACCATAGATGGGACTGCAGAAATATGGGGGTGAAGAGCAGACACCGTTTATCTGTCTCTATACAAATTCTCTGTATCCAGATTTCCAGAATTTGGCCTTCTAAGCCCTCCAACAAATTGTTACTCGGAGCCACCAAGGATACTTTTCAAGATCTGTAAGGCCAAAAAGCATCGGGACGTGGTGGCTCAGTGGTTTAGATGCTGAGCTGGTCAATCACAAAGGTCGGCAGTTCGGCGGTTCGAATCCCAGGCGCCGCGTAACGGAGTGAGCTCCCGTGACTTGTCCCAGATTCTGCCAACTGAGCAGTTCGAAAGCATGTAAAATTGCAAGTAGAAAAATAGGGACCACTTTTGGTGGGAAGGGAACAGCGTTCCGTGCGCCTTCGGCGTTGAGTCATGCCAGACACATGACTATGGAGATGTCTTCGGACAGCGCTGGCTCTTTGGCTTTGAAACAGAGATGAGCACCGCCCCCTAGAGTCAGGAACAACTAGCACATATATGCGAGGGGAAGTTTTACCTTTACCTTTCAAGCCAGAAAGCATATAAAGAACAATTGCAGGAATTGGGTATGGTTAGTCTAGAGAAAAGAAGGACTAAGGGAGACATCATAGCAGTGTTCCAATATTTGAGGAATTTCCCCAAGGAAGAGCGAGTCAAGCTATTCTCCAAAGTACCTGAGGGTAGAACAAGAAGCAATGGATAAAAACTAATCAAGGAGAGAAGCAATGTAGAACCAAGGAGAAATTTCCTGGCCATGACAACAATTAATCAGTAGAATGACTTGCCTCCAGAAGTTCTGGATGCTCCATCAATGGAGGTTTTTAAGAAGAGATTGGAGAGCCATTTGTCTGAAATGGTGTAAGGTCTCCTGCTTGAGCAAGGGGTTGGACTAGAAGACCTCCAAGGTCCTTTCCAACTCTGTTATTCTGTTATTTTCTGTTATCTCTAAAATTGATGGGTTCAAACTCAGCTCCAATTGTGTTTCAGAGTTTCCGATGGAGATGTTGGAGGCGAGGAATCCATTTCTCTTCTCCTTGGAGCTCCTACGAGTACGGTACGGTCACTTGAGGGTCTGAGAAGAACGGACCCTTCCCATGAAGGCTCCCGAGGAAAGCCAGGAGGCGTGCGGTGCCATTGCAACTCTGAAAAAATGCGAAACAGCTCCAAAAACGAATCCAACTTCCCCCCCCCCTCCTGATCTGTGTGGAACATCTGAAAATGCAGGCAGCTTTTGCTGACCTGTTCAGACAAAGCGGAGCCAAATAAGAAAATGTAATTCCTACACATTTCCATGGTTATCACCCAGGAAAGAGCTGCGTTGTCAACTTTGGAAAGAAACAAAAAATAACATTTCCGGAACGATCGAGAGGGGAAAATTCCAAGGTGCTGCAACTCGGTCTTTTCAGAATCTTCTGTTTTTTCCATTTGGAGACCGTTCTCTCCTTGCTTCTTCTTCTTCTTCTTCTTCTTCTTCTTCTTCTTCTTCTTCTTCTTCTTCTTCTTCTTCTTCTTCTTCTTCTTCTTCTTCTTCTTCTTCTTCTCTCTCTCTCCTCTACCTACCTACCTTCCACCCTCTTCCTAGCTCTATCACAGGATACAAGCTATTTTCTGCAACCTGCTCCTTCTCCTTCTCCTCCTCCTTCTCCTGCTCCTTCTCTTCCTTCTCCTTTTCTTTCTTCTTCTCCTTCTCCTTCTCCTTCTTCTTCTTCTTCTTCTTCTTCTTCTTCTTCTTCTTCTTCTTCTTCTTCTTCTTCTTCTTTAACAATGATGTTTATTACACGTTTTGTAGAACAAAAAAGAAACAACAGCAGTTTCCTTCTATGCAACATTTCCATATTCGGTATACATCCATTATATGTGCATTCTATGCATTCTATCATTATATGTGCTGTACTGCAGCCACTTCAGCTGACTGTTATCTGCAGTTCGGCTGTTCAAATCTCACCGGCTCAAGGTTGACTCAGCCTTCCATCCTTCCGAGGTGGGTGAAATGAGGACCCAGACTGTGGGGGCGATAGGCTGACTCTGTAAACCGCTTAGAGAGGGCTGAAAGCCCTATGAAGCGGTATATAAGTCTAACTGCTATTGCTATCCCCCCCCTACTCCTACATGCCATTCTCTTTACAGGTAATTCCAGTGTTTTTATACATACCAATAGATTCATTTCTTGAGTTACAGTCATTCATTGGATGACGTTTCCATTCATACACACTTATTACTAATTTCTAACTCCTGCATCTTCTTCGTTTAATCTTTCCTTAAACTCTGCACTTGTCCTCTAACCCAGTGTTTCTCAACCTTGGCAACTTGAAGATGTCTGGACTTCAACTCCCAGAATCCCCCAGCCAGCGAATGGGGTGACTAACCCTGGCTGCAGTTATGATATGTAAAATTAGATAATTGTGGGTTCCTTTAATCGCATTCCCCTGCCCATATTCCCAATAAAAATAATTCCGGTTTCGTAATAATTCCCACTCTCTCCTTGCTGATCCCTCAAATTGTTGGCTTCGGGGCGTGTGTGTGTGTATGTGTGTTTGTGTGTAGGGGAGGGGAGGGGAGATTTCCCTTTTCCTTGTAGCCCCTGAGCTTGCTTGGATCTGACAGTTCATCCATCTTGTGAGCTGCGGAAAAAGCCGTGATTTAATGGCCAGGAGCTTCTGTTAGACAAGCTTGGCTTTTCAATCAGGTGCAGCCCTCATAGCGCTGAAGGTAATTAAAATGCTCTAACTTGTTAAGACAGAGGGGGGGACTGGGGAGGGTGTGTGTGAAATTTTGCTGATGGCTGACATCTTCAAGTGGAGATCAATCATATTTGGAATGATTAGTTTGGGGATAAATCCCCTCATTTGCATTTCCCTATGATCACCTTCCTCTAAATATTAGCTACCAGCTGAAACAGCATCAACCAAAGGGTCCTAACGTTTGCTAATTCTAGGAGAAATCAGTTCCCCCCCCCCCCCGAAATGTTCCAGCCTTGTAGAAATCCTTTGAAATTCCTAAAGAGCCTAATTTGTACACGATGCGATGGTGGTTTGAGAGGCAAAGAAATAGCTTTGAATTCCTACTCCATGATCTTTTGCAATGAAGCTTCCTGTGTCCACTTTTTCTGTATCTCCATCCTTCTATAGGGCACTGCACACCAGAACAACTAGACACAAGGAGAGTTTTTTCCCGAATGCCATCACTCTGCTAAGCAACTAATTCCCTCACCACTGTCAAGCCATTCTCTAAGGCTGCATTACTATTACTATTCGTCTTCTCATCATTCCTATCGCGCATCTCCTCCCACTTATGACTGCAGGACTGTAACTTTGCTGCTTGTGTCCTTACGATTGATATTGATATTGATTGTTTCCTGATTGCTTATTTGTACCCTAGGACTATCATTAAGTGTTGTACCTTATGGTTCTTGAGGAATGTATCTTGTCTTTTTATGTACACTGAGAGAGCATCTGCACCAAAGACAAATTCCTTGTGTCTCCAATCACACTTGGCCAATAAAGTATTCTATTCTATTCTATTCTATTCTATTCTATTCTATTCTATTCTATTCTTCTATATATTCTTCATTCCAATATCTATTCTATTCTAATTCTAATTCTGTTTTGCTGTACTCCTATTCTATTCTATTCTATTCTATTCTATTCTATTCTATTCTTCTATATATTCTTCATTCCAATATCTATTCTAATTCTAATTCTGTTTTGCTGTACTCCTATTCTATTCTATTCTATTCTATTCTATTCTATTCTATTCTATTCTATTCTATTCTTCTATATATTCTTCATTCCAATATCTATTCTATTCTAATTCTAATTCTGTTCTACTGTACTCCTATTCTATTCTATTCTATTCTTCTATATATTCTTCATTCCAATATCTATTCTATTCTAATTCTAATTCTGTTCTACTGTACTGCTATTCTATTCTATTCTATTTTATTCTTCTATATATTCTTCATTCCAATATCTATTCTATTCTAATTCTAATTCTGTTCTGCTGTACTGCTATTCTATTCTATTCTATTCTATTCTATTCTATTCTATTCTTCTATATATTCTTCATTCCAATATCTATTCTATTCTAATTCTAATTCTGTTCTGCTGTACTGCTATTCTATTCCATTCTATTCTCCAGAAGTCAGTTCTTAAAGCTAAGTCCAAACTCCTATCTCCTACTAGCATTAGAGATCACATATGACCTTTATCATATCAATATATCATATTGGAGATGATAGCAGCACTCCAATATCTCAGGGGCTGCCAAAAAGAAGCGGGGCTCAACCTATTCTGCAAAGAAGCAACAGATGGAAACTAATCAAGGAGAGAAGCAACCTAGAATTAAGGAGGAATTTCCTGACAGTGAGAAGAATGAATCAGTAGGATGACTTGCCTCCAGAGGTTGTGGATGCTCCTTAAGTGAAGATTTTTAAGAAGAGGCTGGAAAGCCATTTCTCCAGCCTGGTCTAGGGCTGCAGTCCCAAACCTTGGCAACTTTAAGACTTGTGGACTTCAACTCCCACAATTAGACACTTGAAGTCAACAAGTCTTAAAGTTGCCAAGATTGGAGACCCCTGGTCTAGGGTCTCCTAGGGGGCTGGACTAGAAGACCTCCAAAGATCTCTTCCAACTCTGTTCTGTTATTCTCATCTCCTACCATGCTAAACTCTTGATCCTCTTCCTAGCCTCTCCTTCTAGATTCAACCTCCACTCTACTGGGATCCCACCCGCTATCCTTTGACAGCTCCATCTTTCATCCCCCTAAAAGGCACCATTACTCCTACAGCAACTGTTGGGAAATCAGCGATCTCGTTAATTTAGAAAAAGAACTGTTTGGATAAGCATCAGAATGAGTTCATTTTGTCACATTAACTCTCCCACTTTGAGCTGATGCTAATGAAATCAAGAAATATGGAGGTTCCAGACTCTTAAACTTCCTCTCCCTTTCGGATTTGCATAATGGCTCCCGTTGCTCAGGAGGAGGAGGAGGAGGACTGCATTGGCCTCAAAAGTTCATTTTTCCACTCCGTATCGGAGGATGCGGGTGGAAGTTGGGACGGAATGGACAGTGTTTTCTCCGGTTGGATGGACCTGGCGGTGATTTGCCAAAGACCAAAAGTTTGGTGAGAAGGTGGGGGGAAATAACCCCACCAAACTACAGGTAGTTCTCAACTTAGAACAGTTCATTCAAAACTACAACAGCAATAAAAAAAGGTACTTATGGCAGCTTTTCACATTTATGACCATTTCAGCATTCCCATGTTCATGTAATCAAAATTCAGAGACTTGTCTACTGTTTCATATTTATGATGGTTGCCATGTTCTGGAGTCATGTGATTGTCACATTCAAAGCGCACTTACGCTGTTGCAACTATTATCCCTTCTCGGCGTGCCAAAGAACCAAGGGAGAGATGGAATGTAGGCTACAGACATCAAGAAGATGATCCATGAGAGCCAAGGGCACTTCAGCTGGTGTTTGCTAAACTCAAAGACTTTTTCTCATAACAATGCAATGACATTTAATCAGATAATGTGATTACTGCATTAATAGGGGGAGGGTGAATCCTATACTTTAATTGTGTGGGTTTGCACGGGAATTAGAGCCGAGGTGGCGCAGTGGTTAGAGTGCAGTACTGCAGGCCACTTCAGCTGACTGTTATCTGCAGTTCGGCGGTTCTAATCTCACCGGCTCAAGGTTGACTCAGCCTTCCATCCTTCTGAGGTGGGTGAAATGAGGAGCCAGACTGTGGGGGCGATATGCTGACTCTGTAAACCACTTAGAGAGGGCTGAAATCCCTATGAAGCGGTATATAAATCTAACTGCTATTGCTATTGCTAATTAGCTAGATCTGGTTTTGCCCTCATCAGTGCTGAAATGATGTACTCAATAAAGTTTTGCATTCAGAGTTTAGATCGTCTCAACCGTGCTCCCTTTGGTTGGGTTGGTCAATCGGAACAATAGCAATAGCAGTTAGACTTATATACCGCTTCATAGGGCTTTCAGCCCTCTCTAAGCGGTTTACAGAGTCAGCATATCGCCCCCACAGTCTGGGTCCTCATTTTACCCACCTCGGAAGGATGGAAGGCTGAGTCAACCCTGAGCCGGTGAGATTTGAACCGCCGATCTGCAGAACTGCAGTCAGCTGAAGTAGCCTGCAGTGCTGCATTTAACCACTGCGCCACCTTGGCTCATAGACAGTGGCCAGTTTTTGCAACTTCCCGACAAGCAAAGTCAGGAGGAAGCCAAGTTTTTAAATTCTCCTCATTTAAAAGCATCCAAGCTGGTTGCCACAAGGGGCATCAATGACTTCTTGTTTCTGTGTGACTATTCCCAGTATCCAGGTTGATTATTGGACAAATAATCTCCAAATCAGGTTTTGATGTTAAAAGAGGTCCAAAAAAAAGGTGATCCTTCCTCCTCTTCCCCATTTCCCTCGCCAACTTCTTGGGGATAAACTACCCATTCGAATTCTGCGCAGTCCATTTGTGCTTCTCAGTGTTGCTAAGAAAGGAAGCAGATTTCTCGCCAATCGACTGATGGCCGAGCACCTCATATGTTTCACTGCCAGGTGAGGAAGAGAATTTCCCCTCCCCTCCCCTTTATGAGGGGAAGGGATTAATCAAACGATGGCTAGCATGCTACCGCAACCTTGATGGGAGTGCTTAAGTGTTCTGCTGAATTGGGGCCAAAAGAGAATCGGTTGCTTTGCTGTTCTTTGCGGATCACAGGCAATTCACGCAGCGCAAAGCAATGTTGTGTTTCAACGACATGCAAAATGGGGGACTGTTCTCCGAGCTGGCTGTTTAGTTCCTGGACATTTTGCTACCAAATTAGGTAATATCTTCAGCGGGGCATTTGGGGTGAAGTGTCTTGTTTGCATATATAGCAATAGCAGTTAGACTTATATACCGCTTCATAGGGCTTTCAGCCCTCTCTAAGCGGTTTACAGAGTCAGCATATCGCCTCCAACAATCTGATAGATTGATAGATAGATAGATAGATAGATAGATAGATAGTAGATAGATAGATAGATAGATAGATAGATAGATAGATAGATAGATAGATAGCAATAGCAATAGCAATAGCAATAGCAGTTAGACTTACATACCGCTTCATAGGGCTTTCAGCCCTCTCTAAGCGGTTTACAGAGTCAGCATATCGCCCCCAACAATCTGATAGATTGATTGATTGATAGATAGATAGATAGATAGATAGATAGATGATAGATAGATACATAGATAGATAGATAGATAGCAATAGCAATAGCAATAGCAGTTAGACTTATATACCGCTTCATAGGGCTTTCAGCCCTCTCTAAGCGGTTTACAGAGTCAGCATATTGCCCCCACAGTCTGGGTCCTCATTTCACCCACCTCGGAAGGATGGAAGGCTGAGTCAACCTTGAGCCGGTGAGATTAGAACCGCTGAACTGCAAATAACAGTCAGCTGAAGTGGCCTGCAGTACTGCACCCTAACCACTGCGCCACCTCCCGGGTGGTTGGTGGGGTTTGTGACTGGTTGAATCCCGAGGCTGACTCTTGTCTTGTGAATTTGTGACTTCCGGCTGGTTTGCCATGAAGCGCGGTATTCAGCCAGTTGAATTCAAGTCACCAACCCCACTGATGATGTTACCTAGTTTGGTAACGAAATGTCCGGGAGCTAAACAGCCAGCTCGGAGAAGAGCCCCCGGCCCAAATCCCCCGTTTTGCATGTCGTTCCAACACAACATTGCTTTGCGCTGCGTGAATTGTATTATCAAACTAGGTAACATCTTCAGTGGCATGGGATTCAACCGGTTGAATTCAAGTCACCAACCCCCGCTGATGATGCTACCTAGTTTGGTAATGAAATGTCCGGGAGCTAAACAGGCCAGCTCAGAGAATAAATCCCTGTGGAAACTACAACTCAAGCTACAAATGTTCTCAACAGATTAAAACGGGGGATTATTTAGGATCATAGGAGGTTTATTTTGCTCCTGGTTGGTGGATCGCATCAGATTTTGGGAAGCAACCACATCCATAGGAAGTCTTCTACTGGCGTGGAAGTCTTCTACTTGTTCATACCAGATGAAGAAGTAAAGCAGAGAATCTTACAGGCTGGACTGCTAACAGAAACCTAATATCCAGGAGGAAAGATCTTTTGATGGTGTTTAGACCTCCCCGGGGGAGTAGCAATGGTGCTGAGATCTAGGAGCAGATCCAGAAGAAAGGACTATCCCCAGGTGTGCAGAAGCTGGCTGAGCCTACTCTTGACAGAGCCACTTTCTCACAGATGTCCTTGTGATCCATCCCCCAGCATCTGAAGGACCTCTGGAAGCCCACCAGCTTCCAGGAGAGGAAAATCTGGTTCTGCCCAAGAACTTCAATCCTGGCAAAGGAGAAAAAAATGCTTCTTCTCTCCGTGACCCGTCAAAACCGCGGAGGACAAAATCGCGCTCGACGAAAGCGCGCATTTGACGTCATCACAGCGCGACAAAAAATTAAAAATTGAAATAAAATTAAAATTAAAGCAAGCCGATTCACATAAAGGTAAGGGTTAGGTTTAGGGTTAGGGTTAGGTTAAGGATTAGGGTTAGGTTTAGAGCGTTAGGGTTAGGTTTAGCGTTAGGTTAAGGGTTACGTTTAGGGTTAGATTTAGGGTTAGGTTTAGGGTTAGGTTTAGGGTTAGGTTTGGGGGGGTTAGGGTAAGGTTTTCGCTTTATTTTTACATTTTTCGATCACAGCACGATGTTTTCGTCGCGCTGTGATGACGTCAAATGCGCGCTTTCGTCGAGCGCGATTTTGTCCTCCGCGGTTTTGTGGTGGAACCCTTCTCTCAGTTAAGGACAGTTTCCAGAGACATCCCCTATTAAATGAGCTCTACTTAACACCTCATATTAGATTAGATTGACACAGTTGGAAGGGACCTCATAGGTCATCTAGTCCAACCCCCCCCCAAAGCAGGAGTCCCAACAAATGGCAGCCCAGTCTCTTCCTGAAAGCCTCCAGTGATGGAGCTCCCACAACTTCTGAAGGCAACTCCTGTTCCGTGGGTTGATTGTTCTCACCGTCAGAAAATTTCTCTTTATTTCTGGGTTGAATCTCTCCTTGGTCAGTTTCCATCCATTGTTCCTTGTCTGGCCTTTGGGGGCTTTGGAGAATAGCATGACCCTTTCTGTGGCAGCCCCTCAAATATTGGAAGATGCTATCATGTCTCCCCTGGTCCTTCTCTTCCCTAGACTATCCATGCCCAGTTCCTGCAACTGTTCATCGTATGTTTTAGTTTCCAGTCCTCTAATCATCCTGGTTGCTCTTCTCTGCACTCTTTCTAAAGTCCCAATCTCTTTTTTGTAGTGTAGTGACCAAAACTGGATGTAGTACACTAGGTGTGGTCTTACTAAGGCTTTATAGAGTGGTAGTAGTACCTTCCTTGATCTTGATTATATCCCTCTGTTCATGCAATTTAGGATTGCATTAAGGGGATCCCCTCTTCTTTGGGGAAGCCCCTCAAATATTGGAAGATGCTCTCATGTGTCCCCTGGTCCTTCTCTTCACTAGGCTATCCATTCCCAGTTCCTGCAACCGTTCTTCATATGTTTTAGCCTCCAGTCCCCTCGTCATCCTGGTTGCTCTTCTCTGCACTCTTTCTAGAGTCTCCGCATCTTTTTTGTAGTGCGAAGACCAAAACTGGATGCAGGACTCTAGGTGGGGTCTTACTAAGGCTTTACAGAGTGGTAGTAGACCCATTCAAGATTCAAGATTCAAGATTTAATGAATTTGTATGCCGCCCAATCCCGAAGGACTCCGGGCGGCTTACATAAAAACAATTTTAAAAGAATACTAAAAAAAATTAAAATAGAGAAACAAGCAAGTTAAAAAGACACAACATGCACTCAGTCTTAGTAGGGCTGGACCTCAGTCAAGAGGTCAACAGCCCCAGGCCTGCCGGAATAGCCAGGTCTTAGTAGACTTTCGAAAGGCCGAGAGAGTGGGGAGGGTCCGGATCTCTGGGGGTAGATCATTCCATAGGGCCGGGGCAGCTACAGAGAAGGGTCTCCCCCAAGGAGCCACCAGATGACATTGTCTAGTCGACGGCACCCGGAGAAGGCCCATCCTGTGAGATCTTATCGGACGCTGGGAGGTATGTGGCATTCACATCCAGCCACCAGGAAAAGCAAGCAGGTGGCTTGCAGGGAAGAGACTCGGCGCAGCGAGCAGATGCCGCGTGTCGTTGGATGTTGCTGAGATAGAATCTACTTAACATAATGGCTAATCTGGCCTTGCCACGCAGGGATCATAATTACACTCGGGATCCAGAAGCCGTCCCTTATCCAAAACTGTCCTCTTCGCTTTGCATTTATCTATAAAAAACTTGGCACCTTCTCGGCAAGCCAGCAAACCGCAGTTCCGTCAGGAGGCCAAGTTGCTAGCTGTCCTGACTCAGCAAAATCGCGTCTGATCAAACGTGGGCCAACGTCAGCTCCTTTCCTTGCACAACACAGCCGGGCACAAACTCAAGACTGGGCACCAGTGAAAGGCTGCAGAAGCGAAAGGCGTCCTCCCTCAAAGAGCCAAATAAAATAAAATAAATGTTAAGTGGGTCCTCCCACCATCAATCCTTCAAGCTTGGGTAGCCACCAAGCAGATTAGTCAGTCCTCCCTGGAAAATGGGTGGGGAAATCCACCGGGATCTTGAAGAGGGATGAGTGTGGAGGAAGTGGACCCCATTCTAAAAGAGCCACAAATCTTCTCTTTTGCCTCTTTTAATTTACCTCTCCAGTCAACAGAACAGAACAGAATGCAGAAGGAAATGCAAAATAGAAGAAATGCAGAATAAAATAGGGGAGGGGAGAAGAGAAGAGGGGGAGAGAAGAGAAGTAGGGAAGGGAAGAAGGGAAGGGAAGAACGGAAAGGAAGGGAAGAGGAGAGGAGAAGAGGAGAGGAGAAGGGAAGGGAAGAAGGGAAGGGAAGAACGGAAAGAAAGGGAAGAGGAGAGGAGAAGAGGAGAGAAGAAAGGGAAGGGAAGAGCAGGAAGGAAGGGAAGAGGAGAAGAGAGGAGAGGAGGAAGAGAGGAGAGGAGGAGAAAAGAGAAGAGAAGAAGGGAAGGGAAGAAGGGAAAGGAAGAACGGAAAGGAAAGGAAGAGGAGAGGAGAAGAGGAGAGAAGAATGAAAGGGAAGGGGAAAATAGAAAGGAAGAGGAGAGGAGAAGAGAGAAGAGGAGAGGAGGAGAGAAGAATGGAAGAGAAGGGAAGAAGGGAAGGGAAGAGGAGAGAAGGGAAGCGAAGAGGAGGAGAGAAGAGAGGAACAAAAGAGAAGAGAATTCCTTATTGGCCAAGTGTGACTGGATACACAAGGACTTTATAATCTTTCAGTATACATACAAGCAACAAAGGGATATAAGCATAAGGTACTAATAGGAGGAGATAGTGGGAAAGATAAGAAGGATAATAGTAATACAGCCCTACTACATGGGTAAATATCCTTAGACATAAGGCAATGTTGTGGGAATTAGGGATTCAGCAGAATGCTGGCATGAAGGGGGAAAAAACTGTGTCTAATTCTTTGGGCATGCAATGCCCTACAGCAGCATCCTTGAAATAAATTATGTTGAGGATGGGAGGGGTCTGTAGATAACTCCTCAGCCCTCTTTCTGACACCCTGGGGTGGGGAATAAACTCTGGAGAGAAAAGTTGCTCTCGCTTCATTTGAGCTCTAGCAGAAGGTGAGAAGAGGCTGCAAAAATTAAGCAGCAACTTACTAGTCCTCTGTGATCCCATGGGATCAGGCCCCTAGCTGGAACTATATTAAAATTCAGGAAGTGCGATGGATATGCCTTGGGGTGACCGGGGGGGGGGGGAGATGCTTCACCCTCCAAATACGAGAAGCTCTTTAACACATTTCGAGTTATTCGGTCCATTAAGGTTTGAATTGAGAAACATAAAGTTTCACTTGATTAAGTTTTTTAAAAAAATATATCAAAATTTTTTTATTGGCGAAGTGCCTACCCTCTACCCCAACACATTTGTCCTCGAGGCCCAGGACTCGACTTGGGAACTGATTTACAATTTATCAACCCATTAACCAGGAATCTTAACTTTTTTTTTCCCCTCGTACAAATATATATTTTTTTTAAAAGTCTGGAAGAAGAATTTCCTTGTTGAAGGAAAAGCCCAAAATCCAGAGTAAGGATGAGCCAGAGAGGATGGGAAGCAATCTAATCAAGAATCAGACTTTGGATCTAACTGAGGATTTAATGCTGGGTAGCAATTTGCCAATTTTTTCCCAGGTTTTTAAAATATATTTGAGACTGGGATAAGGGTTCAATCTAAATTCACCCTTCTCAGGTGGGTGGAAGGGAGAGAAAGAGAAGGAGAGAGGGCAGGAAGGGGAAGAGAGAGGGTAGGAGTAGGGGAGAGGTAAGGGAAGAAAGAAGGGGAAGGAGAGGAGGAAGGAAGGAAGTAGAGAAGGGAGGGAAGAAGGAAAGGAGAAGAGGGTGGAAGGGAGAGAAAGAGAAGGAGAGGAGGGAGGAAGGGAGAGAAAGAGAAGGAGAGAGGGCAGGAAGGGGAAGAGAGAGGGTAGGAGTAGGGGAGAGGTAAGGGAAGAAAGAAGGGGAAGGAGAGGAGGAAGGAAGGAAGTAGAGAAGGGAGGGAAGAAGGAAAGGAAAGGAGAAGAGGGTGTAAGGGAGAGAAAGGGAAGGAGAGGAGGGTGGAAGGGAGAGAAAGAGAAGGAGAGAGGGCAGGAAGGGGAAGAGAGAGGGTAGGAGTAGGGGAGAGGTAAGGGAAGAAAGAAGGGGAAGGAGAGGAGGAAGGAAGGAAGTAGAGAAGGAAGGGAGGGAGAAAAGAAAGGGAAAATAAGGTGGTGTTACAACAGGCGCTAGGGATGGTAAACAAAGCAACTCAAACTGTAGATTATAACCTTTTAAATGGAATAACAAAAGTATAAGAATGGCAAAGAAAAAGAATAACTAAGTGAATGTATACCTATAATTGTATGTAAGAGAATAAATGACAGTAAGAATATAAAGCACAATATAAGTAAACAATATTTTGTTATAAATAGCTAAGTGTAAATAAATATAGAATAGTACATAAAAATGGATAACGAATAAGGAGACCATGAATGCAAGATAGAAATGTATAGAAGGGAAAACACTAACTGTAAAGAAACCGATACGGAACCTCTGTATGATATATGATGGAACTTCTTGTTCCTATGTTGTTTTAAGTCACGTGTTTGTTTCTGTTGATGTGTTTAGGTGTTTAAAAAATAAAAATAAAAAAAAACTAAATTCACCCTTCTCTGATCTGGTTACCCTTTAGAGTAGGACTTCAATTCCCAGAATTCAACCAGAGTCAATCAGAATAAAGCTGAAAGGGACCTTGGAGGTCTTCTAGTCCAACCCCCTGCTCAAGCAGGAGACCCGATACCATTTTGGATAGGTGGCTGTCCAAGCTCTTCTTAAAAGCCTTCAATAATGGAGCCCCCACAACTTCTGCAGGCAACTTCTGTCCCACTGGTTAATTGTCCTCACTGTTAGGAAGTTTCTCCTGAATTCCAGATTGCTTCTCTCCTTGGTTAGTTTCCATCAGTGGCTTCTTGACTTCCTTTCTGGAGGTTTGGAAAATAAGTCAGCCCCCCGCTCTTTGTGGCAGCCCCTCAAATGCTGGAATATTGCTATCATGTCCCGTCGCCCCCCCTTGGTCCTTCTATTCTCTAGACTGGCCAGACTCAAATCCTGCAACCATTCTTCGTATCTTTTAATCTCCAGGACCTTAACTACTTTTGTTGCACTTCCCCCAAAGTCTCAACATCCTTTCGTATTGCCGTGACTAACATGGCATGCTGTATTCCAGGCGTGACCTTACTAAGGCTTTAAAAAGCGGTACTGATGCAAGGGACGCGGCGGCTCAGGGACTAAGATGCTTAGCTTATCGATCCGAAAGGTTGGCTGTTTGGCAAGTTCGAATCCCTGGCGCCGCGTAACGGAGTGAGCTCCCGTGACTTGTCCCAGCTTCTGCCAACCTAGCACGTTAAAAAATGCAAGTAGAAAAATAGGAGCCACCTTTGGTGGGAAGGGAACAATGTTCCGTGCTTACATGGGGCTGCCCTTGAAGAGTGTTCGAAGACTTCAGTTAGTCCAGAACGCAGCCGCGCGAGCTATTGTGGGTGCACCTAGGTACACCCACGTCACACCTATCCTCCGCGAGCTGCACTGGCTACCTATTAGTCTCCGAATCCGCTTCAAGGTGCTGGTCGCTACCTATAAAGCCCTACATGGCATCGGACCTGGGTACCTGAGAGACCGCCTCCTGCCGATTACCTCTCTCAGACCAATTAGATCGCACAGGTTGGGTCTCCTCCGGATTCCATCTGCCAGTCAATGTCGGCTGGCGACCCCCCGGGGGAGAGCCTTCTCTGCTGCAGCTCCAGCCCTCTGGAATGATCTCCCTGTGGAGATCCGGACCCTTACTACCCTCCCGGCCTTCCGCAAAGCCACCAAGTCCTGGCTGCTCCAGCAGGCCGGGAGGCTTGTGAAACATCCAGCCCCACGGAAATTGTGAATGTTGCGGTTTTTGTTTTTAAAGTGTTGTCTTTGTTCAGTTTTCCCCTTCCCTTGTCTATTATGAGCCGCCCGGAGTCCTTCGGGAGTGGGCGGCATACAAGACAAATAAATACAAATACAAATACAATACTTTGGCATTGAGTCATGCTGGCCACATGACCACGGAGATGTCTTCAGACAGCGCTGGCTCTTCGGCTTTGAAATGGAGATGAGCACCGCCCCCTAGAGTCGGGAATGACTAGCACAGATGTGCAAGGGGAACCTTTACCTTTACCTTAATACATCAGGTGATTTTAATTCTATGCCTCTGTTTATACAAGCATTCCACGTTTTTTTTATACCACAATTCCCCATTACGGACCGCCCAACTGCTCTTCTCCTAACATTCCTGGGGGCCTTTTGTGTTCAGCGAGTTGTTAAAGCTTGTCTGATTGCCTCTTCCCTCCCCTCCCCCTTTTTAATTTAGGACGTTTTAATTGAAAAGTGTCTTAACATCTGTGGCTGCTTTCTAACACCTGTGCTCAACAAGGCCGTCCTTCATCCAACGGTTGTCATGTCCTTTCTCCACGATAATGGCCAAACGGCACTTAGGAGGGCTTGTTTCAGCTATTCGAGACACAGATGAGGCTCGGAGGGTGGATAATTAGCGGAGGAGATTAAAAGGGATGCCAGGTTTTTTCTGCTCTTTCCGCTCCGTGTGCGTTTTCGATCTCCAGCCCAAAAACGGCCGGAAAGAGATGCAAACTTTAGATTTTTTCTGCTTAGGTGAAATCAACAGATTAACAGAGTTGGGAGGGACCTTGTAGGTCATCTAGCCCAACCCCCTCCCCATTCAAACAGGAGACCCTGCACCCTTTCTCGACAAATGGCAGCCCGGTCTCTTCTTGAAAATCTCAAGTGATGAAGCTCCCACAACTTCCGAAGGCAAGTTGTTTGTGGGGTTCTGAAAATTATTTTTATTGAAAAGCGAGGTATGGCAAACAGAGCTTGCATTTAAAAAAAAAAACAAACCAGGTATTTCTTGACTGAAACGCCACAATCGAAGTGAGTTTGGGCCCATTTCATGACCTTTTCTTGCCACTGTTGTTAAGTGGATCACTGCAGTTGATAATAGCAATAGCAGTTAGACTTATCTACCGCTTCATAGGGCTTTCAGCCCTCTCTAAGCGGTTTACAGAGTCAGCATATTGCCCCCAACAACAATCCGGGTCCTCATTTCACCCACCCCGGAAGGATGGAAGGCTGAGTCAACCCTGAGCCGGTGAGATTTGAACAGCCGAACTGCAGAACTAGCAGTCAGCTGAAGTAGCCTGCAGTGCTGCACTCTACCCACTGCATGGGGAGGTTGCAAAGATTGCGAAAAGCAATGTTTAAAAAAACATTTTTTTTAAAATTAGATGATAGAATAAAAGTACAAAAATATGAGAGCAAATAATAGGACACAAGGTGGAGGGAAAGGGGAAAGAAAGAAGAGAGAGAGAGAAAACCATAACTTCCAACTCTCTCTGTTGCAGTAGAATAAAGCATGAACATCAAACCTCAACTTTGTACTTTTCCAAAATAATGTAAGCTAGCCACTTCTATTTTTTTTAAATCACTTCCCCCCTCCCCCCAGTGCCGTTAGAACTTTGAACCGTCACTAAATGGATTGTTGTAAGTTGAGGGGGGTATAACAATTGCTGGAATTCTTTCCTGATAATGTCATCGGGCTTTGCAATAGATCTAACAACACATACTTTCTTGAATCCCTTTCCTTGTGCCCGATTCCACTTCTAGCATTTCTGGTTTTTTAAAAAAGCTGGCCACCAATGTTGATAAGCTCACAAATGAATTTATGGAAGGGAGAGGGAAGGAGGGAGGGAGGGAGAGAGAGATAGATAGATAGGAGAGATAGAGAGATAGAGAGATAGAGAGATAGAGAGATAGAGAGATAGAGAGATAGAGAGATAGAGATAGAGAGATAGATAGATGAGATGGATAGATAGATAGATAGATGATAGATAGATAGATAGATGATAGGTAGATAGGTAGATAGATAGATAGATGATAGATAGATAGATGATAGATAGATAGATGATAGATAGATAGATAGATGATAGATAGATGATAGATAGATAGATGATAGATAGATAGATGATAGATAGATAGATAGATAGATGATAGATAGATAGATGATAGATAGATAGATGATAGATGATAGATAGATAGATGATAGATAGATAGATCATAGATGATAGATAGATAGATAGATAGATAGATAGATAGATAGATAGATAGATAGATAGATAGATAGATATGATAGATAGATAGATAGATAGATAGATAGATAGATAGATGATAGATAGATAGATAGATTTGGCTTTCCAGGGAACGAAGAAATTCGGTCCTGGATCTGGCGAAAGAGCCGGATGAAATTCGTGAGCTCCAAGGATGCCTAACGAGGAAGAGATTCGTATCCCTCGACTGTCTTCCTCGCCGTAACATCAAGTGGAGGAAGAAATGAGCTGCATCAGATGGAAGCATGAAGATTCTCAGTCCCGGCAGAGTCGGACGCATCGTTGTCTGCTGTGATAGCGTGGTTAACCCAGTAGAACTCAAGGCTTTTAGTAAATTAAAGTCTCGCTCCCTGGTGGGTGTCATGATACGGATCCATAAATACGACTCGGTCCCCAGACGGATGTGGCCGGGCCAGGCCACGCGGCCTCCAGCTTCTGAGCTTTAGCTAAAGTGCCTCGTCTAGGATGACAATCCAGAGGGAGCCATAAGGCGCAGTGGCCTAGAGTGCAAATACTGCAGGCTGCAATTTGGCAGTTCGAATCCCACCAGGCTCAGGCTGACTCAGCCTTCCGTCCTTCTGAGGTGGTTAAAATGGAGGAGCCAGATTGTTGGGACAAGAGGCTGACTCTGTAAAGCGCTTAGAGAGGGCTGTAAAAGCCCCGTGAAGTGGTATATAGGTCTAAGTGCTAAGTGGGAAGGAAGGAAGGAAGGAAGGAAGGAAGGAAGGAAGGAAGGAAGGAAGGAAGGAAGGAAGGAAGGAAGGAAGGAAGGAAGGAGGTGGCACATTGGTTAGAATGCAGTACTGCAAGCTATGTCTGCTGACTGCTGGCTGCCTGCAGTTCGGCAGTTCGAATCTCACCAGGCTCCAGGTTGACTCAGCCTTCCGTCCTTACGAGGTGGGTAAAATGAGGACCCAGATTGTTGGGGGACAAGAAGCTGACTCTGTAAACCGCTTAGAGAGGGCTGTGAAGTACTGTGAAGCGGTATATAAGTCTAAGGGCTATTGCCCTTCCTTCCTTCCCTCCCTACCACCCTCCCTCCCTCCCCAGTTGTCAGAATGTAGTATTGCAGGCAAACTCTGCCCACTGCCAGCAGTTCAATTTCGACTGGCTCAAGGTTGAATCAGCCTTCCGTCTTTCCGAGGTGGGTAAAATGAGGACCCAGATTGTTGTGGGGCAAGAGGCTGACTCTGTAAACCACTTAGAGAGGGCTGGAAAGCACTGTGAAGCGGTATATAAGTCTAAGGGCTATTGCCCTTCCTTCCTTCCTCCCTCCCACCCTCCCTCCCTCCCCAGTTGTTAGAATGTAGTATTGCAGGCAAACTCTGCCACTGCCAGCAGTTCGTTTTCGACTGGCTCAAGGTTGATTCAGCCTTCTGTCTCTGAGGTGGGTAAAATGAGGACCCAGATTGTTGTGCGGCAAGAGGCTGACTCTATAAAACCGCTTAGAGAGGGCTGTGAAGCACTGGGAAGTGGTATATAAGTCTAAGTGCTATTGCCCTTCCTTCCTTCCTTCCTTCCTTCCTCCTTCCTTCCTTCCTTCCTTCCTTCCTTCCTTCCTTCCCTCCCTCCTCCCTCCCTTCCTCCCTCCCCAGTTGTCAGAATGTAGTATAGCAGCAAACTCTGCCCACTGCCAGCAGTTCAATCCTGACTGGCTCAAGGTTGACTCAGCCTTCCCGTCTTTCTGAGGTGGGTAAAACGAGGACCCAGATTGTTGGGGGGGCAAGTGGCTGACTCTGTAAACACGTCTTAGAGAGGGCTGTGAAGCACTGTGAAGCACTGTGAAGCAGTATATAAGTCAAAGGGCTATTGCCCTTCCTTCCTTCCTTCCCTCCTCCCTCCCTCCCTCCCCAGTTGTCAGAATTGTAGTTATGCAGGCAAACTCAGCCACTGCCAGCAGTTCGATTCCGACTGGCTCAAGGTTGACTAAGCCTTCCATCTTTCTGAGGTGGGTAAAAACGAGGACCAGATTGTGGGGGCAAGAGGCTGACTCTGTAAACCGCTTAGAGAGGGCTGTAAAAGCAACTGTGAAGCGGTATATGTCGAAGGGCTAATGCTGTTCTGCAGAACGCATCGATGGAGGGAACAACAGCGTGGGAAAGATTTCCAGCAGGGCCTGATCTCAAGGAGGAGGAGATCACACCCTTTCCCCATCGCTACGATCTTGATACACATTAGGACCTTTGTCTGTGTGTTTGTGTGTTTTCTAAGTGTGTTTCTAACTAAAGCATATGCATAACTGAGCATGTTTGACCTTTAGTTATGGCTCCTCCTCGCCTTTGCTAAGACTGTGTGAATCCCCATTCAGGAGCTTCTCCCAGAATAGAGCATAGCTACCAGCTCACCAGCTGGGCATCTCAGCTGCTAATTGAGGCATTGGGGCCATGCAAAGCTGGAAAGCACCATCTGCCTTCATGGGGCGGGGGTGGGGGGGTTGGGTAGAATCTAAGATGCATTTTCTTGTGGCTCATATTTTTTTAAAAACAATTTGTTGCTTTTAGTCTCTTACATACGGTTACAGGAATACATTCACCTAGTTATCTTTTTTTTTCCTAGTGATAATTTTATTTTATTTTAAAACACATAAGCACATCAACAGAAACAAACACATGACTTAAAAACAACATAGGAACATAAGTTCCATCGTATATCATACCGCAGTTCCGAATCGGTTTCTTTGCAGTTAGTGTTTTCCTTACTATACATTTCTATCTTTCATTCATAATCTCCTTATCGTTATCCATTTTTATGTACATTTCTTTATTTATTTAAAACTTAGGTACTAATGACCAGAATTATTTACCTATATTTATGCTTTATCTTTTTTACTGTCATTTATTCTCTTACATACAGTTATGGATATATAATCACATAATTATTCTTTTTCTTTGCCATTCTTATATTATTATTATTCCATTTGAAAGGTTATAAGGTATAGTTTAAAATGCTTTGTTTACCATCCAGCACCTCTAGGACACCTCCTATTTTCTCTTCTTTCTTTTCCCTCCCTTCCTTCTCTCCTTCTTCCTTCCTCCTCATCCCCATCCCTTCTTCCTTCCCTTATCTCTCCCCTACTCCTACCCTTTTTCTTCTCCTTCCTACCCTCTCTCCTTCTCTTCTTTCTCTTCCTCCCTCCTCTTCTTCTTTTTCTCTCCTTCTACCCACCTTCCCTTACTTCTTTCTTCACCTAGTTATCATTCTTATTTATATTTATCACTTTTACACATTTGTTTTTTCCATAGATAGAATATATCTTTATTTTATGGTCAAAGACCAGCAATAGACGTTACTTTTTACAATACCTGTATATAAAAAAAAGACTGACATTAAAAGTGGATAATAAATATCCTGTTAAGAAAATAATATGTTTCAATTTTACAATTTTATCTAAAGTTAGCTTTACAAAAGGGGAGTTAAGCGAAGGTATGATGCTAAAGTTAGTTTATTTTATATAGGATGTTAAGTGTTTTACCATTAATTTGTCTGGAGGCTGATGGGGAGGGTGGGAAGGGGAGGTGGGATGTGGTGGAGGGAGGGAAGTGGAAAGGTAAACATTGTAAAATTTATTAAAACTTTTCAATAAAAAAGAAAATAACAATGTTTTCCATATAAAAAAAGATAAATTACTTTCTGGGTTCCTTTGTTTACCATCCCATACACCCTACTTCCCTTTCTTTTCTCCCTCCTTCTCTTCTCTACTTCCTTTCCTTCCCCCGCTCCTTTCCTTCCCTTCTTCCTTGCCTTCCCATCTCCCTTCCTCCTTCCCTCCTTTTCTCCTTCTCTCTCCTTCCCCTTCCCCTCCCTTACTCTTTCTTTCTTCCTTTCCTTTCCTCTCTCTTTCTCCTCTCTTCCTTCATTTTCTGTTCCTGTTGTTATCTCTTTTCCTCTCTCAACTGGTGTATTTCCGGGTGGTATTCCCACAAGCCCAGATATAATTTATGCTTATCATTTCCCATTTCCCTTTTCTTCACTATCATGTCCCAACTGTTCTTCATCCAGGGTCTCATTCTTGAACATATACTTATATGCTAATTCTTTCTTTTCTATTTCCCCCCCTCCTCATCCTTTTCCCCCCCCCCCATTTAATAGTCTGTCTCTGGGTTCCAACTCTCTCTCTTGCTTCCCTTTCTAGATTTCTTCTCTAACCTCCTTTCTCTTTTCACTCTGATCCAGTTGGCAAACAAGCACATCGATCACTCTGCAGTGGTTCCACCTTGTCCCTCAAGAAAGGAACCTACCAGGGCAAACTCTTTCTCTGATTACTCTTAATTGACATTTTCCACACTCGTGAAAACCCTCCCCTCCCCATCTCCCAAGGAGGGAAGGAAGTTTAAGCGGGGAATTATTCTTGGAAGGTCTCCTGCTCCCATCTCCCAAGGAGGGAAGGAAGTTTAAGCGGGGAATTATTCTTGGAAGGTCTCCTGCTGCTCCGAGCCTTCGTGCCATGTGGCTGCGGCCTCACGGGTTGAAAAAAAAGTGCCGCTTTCATTTTGCCAATCATTTTCAGCTTTTGGAAGAAACGAGGGCGCTCCAGCACAACATCTCAGGAGCGTCCGCATGAGGAAAGGCCTCTCCCACTAAACACCAGGTGAGGAGAGTCCAACCTTGGCCACTTTAAGACTTGTGGATTTCAACGCCCAACACGGCTGGTTGGGGAATTTTAATTTTCAATAAAAATAGAGTGGGAAGTTCTGTTTGGGATTAAGAGACTCTGTGCCAAGTTTTGCTTTGCCCTGCATTTGGAAACTAGATATCTGGCAGCTTTCTGAGAGAGATAAGGTTCGTGTGGATAAATATTCCTTGGAAAGACTGCTTGCCAAGCCTTGCTGACTGTGTATGAAAGGAATTCACAGTCGTGTAAATAAAAGGGGTTTTGCCAGGACCAAGGCTTGGCTTCTTGCTTTCTAAGAAACACAACAGTTTCACTTGGAGCTTTCCATGGTCCTGATACTCTTCATTTTCTTCTGGACCTCTCCTGGAATATTACTATCCAACTTTTAGGAGATACAAAGTTGAGTCCAGAAAAAAATACTTTTAGGGGAAGCAGACAAAGATTGCTAACACCGTAATGACAGGAAAAGGTGATGGAAAGCAAAGGAAATATCTTCTTCAAGTGAAGGTCAACTCCTGGTAACTTCCCGGAGACATCCATAGAGTGTGTTCAAAACAACTGATTTGTGGGTTTATACCCCAACCTTCCAGTTCCACCTGAAGTCTTGAGGTTCCTCACTGAAGTTCTAACTGGACCTGGCCTTGTGTAGCGTTTGAGCCCAGACAGGACTGGCCAGGTACTGCCAGCTGTTGAGACTTCTTACATCCTATGAGCTAGAACGTCTGTATATTTTGCATGAGTGTTGCAACTAGGCGATTCGGCAACAGGAATATTATGGTGTTATCAGTCTCTGCTCCGGGAATTGTGTTCTTTTGAACCAAACATATACCCAGTTTTTTTTTCATTTACATCACTCGCAAAATATAGCGCCAGAGATCAAAACAGCCAGCCAACATTAAAGCATTAAACGCTAAGAGGGCAAGTGCTTTGTGCACGCAGGATCTGAATTATCGTGGGAATCCTGAAAAGTAAGATTGGATCTCTCTCTCTCTCTTTTTTTTTTTACCCCTATCAAAGATCAAGGATGGGCTGATGGGACAGATCTAAGCAAGCCCCTTAGTCAATTTGTGATTGATGGAAAGAGATTTCATCTTGGGTTATCCCAACAGTCCCCCAAACAGACATTAAAAAAAATAAACTATGCAGCCTTTACAATCTAAACCATTCATGAATAAATAATAATCCCCTGGTCCCAGAGACATAATCTATATTTAATTAAGTAGATGTCTAAAGAAACTGGGGTGGGGGGGGGGGGAAAGTGACGTTCTCCAAGAAATTCAGCCATGGAACCAGAGTGGGCCTAGAAACGGCTAGAATTAATATGACTAAATGATCCGGGACATTTTCATAATTGCCGAGAATCCTTCGAAACCTATTAGGACCCCCCCATCCCCCTTTTTGCTCAATTAATAGACTCAATTAATTCACGTCTACACAGATGTTATTAATAGGGCCACTGTAGGAGACCAAACTTGTTTGAATCTCAAACCATTAAGTCCCATTATTTAAATTAATACGCCAGCGCAAAAGCTTCCACTTGAAACTCAATTGGCCACCCTCTAAATCAGCATCGTTGTATCCTGAAAGATCCAGAGGGAGGTTAATTCTGTTTTGAAAGGCATCTCGTCGAGAAAAGGGCTTGCCAAAAATAAATTTAAAAATGACTCATTCATTTATTAAATTTCATTTCATTTATTAAATTTATAGGCCACCGGAAGACTCCGGGCGGCTTACAATGAAAGAAGAAGAAAAAAGAAAAGCAAAATAAGTAAAAATAATAATAGTTTAAAATACACAACACACATACGTTCTAATCGAGGCTGGACCTTAACACTAAGGTCAACAGCCCCAGGCCTGCCAGAACAGCCAGGTTTTAACAGCTTTTCTGAAGGCCATGAGAGTGGGTGAGGTCTGGACCTCTGGGGGTAGCTGATTCCACAGGGTCGGAGCAGCCACAGAGAAGGCTCTCCTCCGGGGGGCCGCCAGCCGACACTGACCGGCTGACGGTATCCGAAGGAGGCCCACCCTGTGGGATCTTATCGGCCGTTGGGAGGTGTATGGCAGTAGGCGGTCTCGCAGATACGCTGGTCCTAAGCCATGTAGGCTTTAAAGGTAATGACCAACACCTTGAATTGCGTCCGGAGACCAATTGGCAGCCAGTGCAGCTCGCGGAGGACAGGTGTAATATGGGTGTATCTCGGTACACCCAATATCGTTTGCGTGGTTGCATTCTGGATTAGCTGTAGTCTCCGAACGCTTTTCAATCGTAGCCCCGTGTAGAGCGCACCCCCCCCCCCTATAAAACAAAACTAAAGGAGCCATGATTGGTTTTTCCTCCTTTTATGTCATTTTTCATTCCTTTCTGTCCAGCTAGATGGTTATCCATCATTTTATGCTTTGTTTACAATGTAAGATCCTATGCAGACCGACGGTACAACTCTGAAAATATAAATGATTTAGAGAGGGAAGGGGAGCTATCTCAAAGATAAAATCCCCCCCCTTTTTTTTGCACATCCAACGCCCTGGATTGAATGCCTAAACTGGAAGAAAAAATGCTGAATGTGGTGGAATGTAGACTGGATTCCCAGTAGGAAAGGAGGGAGGGGCTGCATTCTAGAGGAGCAAGAGAGAACACAGCTTGGAGAGTTTGTTTGGTTATTAACACGGATAGCGAAGGAGAGAGAAAAGTTATTGTTTCTTTGGACTTTTCTCCCCCTAAAGCTTGAAATGATGAAATTGCATCTTAACCTCAGAACTTAAGGCAAGCAATTCACAAATCCATGAGCTTAAGGGAAATACATCCAATAATATTCTCTTTCACTGAGGTCCTTTCTATCCTATCTTCCCCTCATGTTATCCACCAGATCTGATGTCCCTATCACCACAAGAGCTAAAACATAGTCTGTCCTTTTCTTTAAAATATTGCTTATCACCCCGGCGGTTGACAGGCAATAAGAACATTATTTTACACCAGGGGTGCCCAAACTTGGCAACTTTAAGACTTGTGGACTTCAACTCCCAGAATTATGCTGGCTGGAGAATTCTGGGAGTTGAAGTCCACAAGTCTTAAAGTTGCCAAGTTTGGGCATTCCTGTTTTACACAGTGGATGGAGCTTTGCAGCTCCAAGGAAGAACTTGAGATGGAAACCGCCCAACTTGAATGGGAAAAGAAGAAAAATGCGGTATCATTAGAGAGAAATGAGGACCCAGAAATGAAAGGAAGCTTAGAGATCCAGGGATGGGCATGATGGTCTCCTCTGCACCTTTGAGGGCTGTTGAATCATTTCGTTAGGACCACGCCCTTCTGGATATCTTATTAAATTAACAATAGCAATAGCAATAGCAATAGCAGTTAGACTTATATACCGATTCATAGGGCTTTCAGCCCTCTCTAAGCGGTTTACAGAGTCAGCATATCGCCCCCACAGTCTGGGTCCTCATTTCACCCACCTCGGAAGGATGGAAGGCTGAGTCAACCTTGAGCCGGTGAGATTTGAACCGCTGAACTGCAGATAACAGTCAGCTGAAGTGGCCTGCAGTACTGCACTCTAACCACTGCGCCACCTCGGCTCATAGTGTGACCATAAATTGGTCACAATGGAAGGCAATTTCACTTACACTTAGTGAAAGCCCAAGATTCCTTGATGACCTCTTTCAACCTGCCCAGATCAACAAAGACTATATGGAACAAGAGGTCCTTCTTCTTTCAAACTCTGCGGAAACATCTGCACGCAGCACCAAACACAGAGGTGGGTAGCTCCCGGTTTGGCCTGGATCGGCGAAACCGGTAGTGGTGGCAACAGGACGCTCTGCCCACCTGCCCGGGCACTTCTGCACATGCACAGAAGCGGCAAGTGCACAAGCGAACCGGTAGTGCCGTGATTTGAAACCCACCTCTGACCAAACAACATGGCTTGTGTTTAAACTGGGTTGAGCAAGGTGCAATTGACCCAAGTTGTACATCAACCGTGGTGGTACATCAATCCACAATGACCGGGATGCCATGACAGGTCGAACCCCAACTATAAAACCAACAATGAGGCTGTGCTATTTCCAGGAGTTTGAGGATGAGTTTCATGGTCGGGGTCTTGTCCTGAGGTCTCCCTATCTTTCAGACCAGCGGTGGGATTCCCTTCCCTTCCCTACCGATTTGCAAATGTGAGTGCGCGCCCGCACACTCCGCTTGGACGTGCTGCGTCTGTGCATGGGCCCCACCTTCTGTGCATGCACAGTGCTCGCCCATTACATCGAGGCAGGTGAGAGAGCCTCCTGCCGCCACCGCTACCAGTTTGCCTGAACCGGAGAGAACCGGCTGAATATCAGCTGCCAGAGTATTGGCAGCTGGACTACTACTAGGAGATAAACCCAGGATCAATAACACAGCACACAGAGCCTTAAGACAATGAACGGTGGCTTATATATAACTATACACAGACATATACGTGCAGGAGATAAATTCCTTTACCATTCACTACAGACACAAGGAGAGAAATGAATACACGATGAGAAAGAGCGAAGCACCCTCTAATTGCCACCTTTACATAAACTCCTCTTAAAATAGTAAATGACTTTGCATGGACCCAACCACAGTCTTAAAAGGGTTATACCACAGCTGCAACGAATCAGCCTCATTGCATCAGCTTGCTGATTACAGCTTACAACCTTTCACCAACTGGCAGCTATTAAATCCTCAGTACCTTGACACCACCTCTGTTCCAGATCCTTCACCACCAAATGGCAGCCATTCTTTTGTATTAATTTGCAACGTTGTGTTTCCTTTTACCTAACACGTCCCTTGCTGTTAAAGGCACACATCAACCGCTACCAAACCTGGGGCATTTCTTAATCGGCTTTGAGCTAAGCTTGAAAAAAGAACCAGGGAGCTTCCAACTTCCTGCCTCTTCTCTTGCCCCCCCATCTCCTTCTTTCCTTTCCACCCGCCGTGCTGCTCCTCACCACTTGTCCTCCGTGAATCCCCATCTCCCTTCCGAGGCTGCATTTCCTCCATATTCACTGACCCACTTTAAACCGTCAAGATTCACAGTTCGCTGGCAGGGAAAAGATGGATTTCCAGGATAAAAATCTTTCTGCCGAGCAAGAGGGGAGCGAGGGGTAGGAGAAGGAGATGAAAGTGGAGTGCAGGTGTCTGACATGTGGTCGGGCACTCGCAAACACACACAGAGGGAGACGGGGAAGACTCGGAAGGAGATTGACATCCGAAGAGAACGAAGAAGCTGTGAGAGAGATGCCCTCAAAGGCCAAGCAGACAATGATGCAGGAGTTGAGGTGATGGCTGGCACGTCGGCAGACAAAGGCGATTTGGGCAGGGAAGCACAGCTGGTACAAAGGAGAGACGGTCCGTTCAGGGAGCATCAACATCTTGCCACAGCTGCAGAAGCACAATGAACGCCAATCTCATCCCACAAGGGCCATTTGCGCAACCACCCAGCTGTAGGAACTTTTCTCCAAGATTTCACCAGCCCCATCGGTCTCACCAAGTCACACACTTTGTCCGCTCTGCTGCAGCTCAAGACTCACCGATCCTCAAGTGGCGGGAGATGCCCGCATGGGTGGCCCCACACCAAAGGGCGTTTGCTCCATTCTCCCTTGGCCAAGTTCTTGGTCTCTGCCTTGGATGAAGGAAGAATCTGGCGAGACGCAATGCTCAGAAGGTTTGGCTTGGTTGGAGTTGGGATTAGGGTCCTCTCTGCTTTTCCCTGATATCTCCAGGGGACTATGTGGGACTTTGTCTGCTGCTTCTCATCCCACTTAGATGGTCAAATCCCAGGAGAAGCCTTCCTCCTTGAAAACTCAAACTCTAAGCCAAGGTTGGAGATGATTATCAGCCATGAATATCTCAGGGGCTTCTCTCTCCAACAGTGGCAGGAAAAGGTAGGAGCAGAGCAAGGTGTGCCACATTTCTGTGAGATGGCCAGCATAGAAATATGATAGGCAGAGATATAGGTAAATAGCCAGGGGAGGGAGGGAGGGAGGAAGCAAAGCAGAGAGGGAGGGAGGAAGAAGGAAAGGAGAGAGGAGGGAGGAGGAAGGAAAGAAGCAAGTGAGGGAGGAAGGAGGAACGAAGGAGGGAGAGAGGGAGGAAAGAAAAGAACGAACGAAGAGAGAGGGAGCGAGGGAGGAAGGATGGAACGAAAGGAGAGATGGAGGGAGGGGGAAAGAAGGAGGAGGAGGAAGGAGGAGGGAAAGGAGCAAGCGATGGGGAGGAAAGGAAGGAATGAAAGGAGGGAGGGAGGAAAGGAAGGAATGAAAGGAGAGAGGGAGGGAGGGGAAAGAAGGAAAGGAGGGAGGGAGGACGAGGGAAAGGAGCGAGTGAGGGAGGGAGGAAAGGAAGGAACGAAAGGAGGGAGGAAAGGAAGGAACGAACGAAGAGAGAGGGAGAGAGGGAGGAAAGGAAGGAATGAAAGGAGAGAGGGTGGGAGGGGAAAAGAAGGAAAGGAGGGAGGGAGGAGGAGGGAAAGGAGCAAGTGAGGGAGGGAGGAAAGGAAGGAACGAAAGGAGAAAGGAGGGAGGAAAGGAACGAACGAATGAAGAGAGAGGGAGGGAGGAAAGGAAGGAACGAAGGAGGGAGGGAGGGGGAAAGAAGGAAAGGAGGGAGGAGGAGGGAAAGGAGCGAGTGAGGGAGGGAGGAAAGGAAAGGAATGAAATGAGAGAGGGAGGGAGGGAGGAAGGAACGAAAGGAGAGAGGGAGGAAAAGAGAGGAAGGGAAGACTGAGAAAGAGGTAGCGAGGAGGTAGGGAGTAAGTAAGTAAGTTGAGAGATATTGGAGATAATGAAAAGTCAGATTGTCGGATTCTCTTATCTTCAGATCTACATTCGGAAAAGCAACTGGATGTTCACAATAGACACACAACCCCTTCACAATGCCCTTGTTGTTGGGCTGAGGGGCCTGTTCCAAAATAAAATGAAATCACGGTATGCAACAGCTGGTATCTGAGCCAAACCAACTTTGGTTTGAATCTCAAACTAAATCCCTTGAATCTCATGGCTAGGCACGTTCTCCGTTCATTTGACATTTCTCTCCTCCAGAATGCAGACCATACAATAAGAGAAGGGGGAAAAAAGGATCAGAAATGGCACGAAACGTTCTCATCAAAATCCTCCGTAAACTCTGAGCATACTAAAAACGTCCTTCCAACAGCCACGGCTGTGTGTCAGATGCTCCATTGCTTCTTCATTTTGCCATGAGATGCCTCCAAGACGGGCTCCATGGTGCAAAACTGGTATTTTCACACAACTCACGGTTAGAAAAGAAAGAAGCTTATTGGTTTGGAAAGGATTTTGACTTGGAAGCAGCGCGATTCGTTCCACGTTTCACCTGGAAGACTAAACAGAAATAAGCAAAACAATGTTCTTTGTTAAATGTGTGGTTTATTTTTTTTTTAAAAAAACATTGTCTCCTGGAATGCTGAAGGAATTAAACATTCAGAGCTTCCAGGTGTCCAGATGTGTGAGCCAAGGCAAGCCGATTTCCAGGGCCTAGGGAAATCACATTCGCTGGCATCGTGGTTTCTCTGCTTCTTTTAACCAGATCTCATAATTTGGTAGAGGTGGAGCAAACTTGTGAACAGGGAGGAAAAAGGGGAGAACTTCCTTTGCCCCCTTGACTGGATGTGGATGTTGGTTGGGTTCTTGGCTATCCCAAAGGTATTTTCAGGAGACAACTGGACTTCCTTGGTTTTTCTTTTGAAGACTTTTCGCTTCTCATCCAAGAAGCTTCTTCAGAACTTCTTCAAGGTGTATGGAGGTTCTCAGTCATTCAGGTCATGGTTGTCCCAAAGGGCTTTTTCAGAAGACAAGTAGGCTTCCTTGTTTTTTTTTCTTTTGAAGACATTTTGCTTCTCATCCAAGAAGCTTCTCCAGAACTTCTTCTTCAAGGTGTATGGCGGTTCTCCGTCCTCCAGGTCATGGTTGTCCCAAAGGGGCTTTTCAGAAGGCAACTGGGCTTTTTTCTTTTGAAGACGTTTTGCTTCTCATCCAAGAAGCTTCTTCAGAACTTCTTCTTCAAGGTGTATGGAGGTTCTCAGTCATCCAGGTCATGGTTGTCCCAAAGGGGCTTTTTCAGGAGGCAACTGGGCTTTTTTCTTTTGAAGATGTTTCGCTTCTCATCCAAGAAGCTTCTTCAGCTCTGACAGGATAGTGGGGAATGGAAGGATTCATACTCCTTGCAGACAGCTGATCATTGGCATCCTTTTAGAGGGTCGTTGAAGCACTTTGGAGGTTTATCTGTGTCCTCAGGTCACCTGAGTAGTACTTCTGGTTCCTGTAGTCTGCAATTTTTTCCTCTGGAAATCTGTTCGTACTCCCGTACCATTCAAAGGGTGTCCATCCCAAACTGTACAGCTTAAACATCTGTTGAGGTTCTTCATCATCCAGGTCATGGTTGTCCCAAAGGGGCTTTTTCAGGAGGCAACTGGACTTTCTGTTTTTTTTTTCTTTTGAAGACTTTTCCATTCCCCATTATCCAGCCGGACCTGAAGAAGCTTCTTGGAGGATGAGAAGCGAAACGTCTTCAAAAGAAAAAGCAAGAAAGTCCAGTTGCCTCCTGGAAAATCCCCATTTGGGACAACCATGACCTGGAGGATGGAGAACTCTACATGTGCTCTACATGGGGCTGCCCTTGAAGAGTATTCGGCGACTTCAACTCGTCCAGAATGCAGCCGCGCGAGCGATCGTGGGTGCGCCTCGATTCACCCACGTAACACCTATCCTCCGCGAGCTGCACTGGCTGCCTGTTGATCTCCGGGTGCGCTTCAAGGTGCTAGTCGTCACCTACAAAGCCCTTCATGGTATTGGACCTGGGTACTTGAGAGACCGCCTGCTGCCAATTACCTCCACTAGGCCGATTAGATCCCACAGATTAGGCCTCCTCCGAATTCCATCCGCCGGCCAGTGTTGACTGGCGACTACCCGGAGGAGAGCCTTCTCTGTGGCTGCTCCGACCCTCTGGAACGAGCTCCCCGTGGAGATTCGAACCCTCACCACCCTCCAGGCCTTCCGCAAAGCCCTTAAAACCTGGCTGTTCCGACAGGCCTGGGCCTGGGGCTAAAGACTTACAGCCCCACTTCGAATGGTATGATTGTTGTGCTTTTTTAATTGTGTATGGTTTTTATGTCTTGTAATCTTGTCTGTTTCTCCCCTCCCTTGAGTTGTGAGCCGCCCTGAGTCCCTTTCAGGGAAAAGGGCAGCATACAAATAAAGCATTAAAAAAACAAAACCTCTACAGTGGGGGTCCCCAAACTCGCCAAGTTTAAGACTTGTGGATTTCAATTCCTAGAATTCTGGGAGTTGAAGTCCACAAGTCTTAAAGTTGCCAACTTTGAAGACCTCTGCTCTACAGACACCTGTTGGCTAGTCCCACATCTTATGGCAAGGAAGAGCAGGTTGTGGGAACATCTACTTGAACATTCCCCAGGCTGCTGACGGTGGTGCTAGCAAACCATAACTTAAATATATGGGAGTCTCTTGGTCTTTCTCTCATTTGGACGGCAGCTTGCTAGAAGCCAAGAGAAATTCCTTGGACGCCTGACTCTGTTTCCTTGAATAACTCCAGAGCTATTTGAGAATGCAGGCAGGTAGTTACCTTGGAGAGCACGAAGCAGAAGTGCACATTGACCCAAAGGTCTAGTTGTTTCCCACCACTTCGCTTTGCGAGGGCCAAGGAAAAAATTGCAGCTCGGCTTATTACCTTTCTGCCAATTGCAAGAGAGACGTCGAGCCGGTGGGGACAATTCAGTCCAGCCATGAAATAACCAGAGGCTGCTCTGAATAAATGCTGCTGGCTGGAGAATTCAGGGAGTTGAAGGCCACCCGTCTTAAAGATGTCGAGGTTGAAAAACACTGGGGTGGACAGACAGGCAGGCAGACATATAAATGATTGATAGAAATAGATGAGAGAGAGAGAGAGAGAGAGAGAGAGAGAGAGAGAGAAAGAGAGAAAGAGAGAGAGAAAGAGATGATAGATAGATAGATAGATAGATAGATAGATAGATAGATAGATAGATAGATAGATAGATAGATAGATAGATGATATAGATAGTAGGTGGTAGGTAGGTAGATAGATAGATAGATAGATAGATAGATAGATAGATAGATGATAGATAGATGATAGATAGATAGATAGATAGATAGATAGATAGATAGATAGATAGATAGATAGATATAGATAAATAGATAGATATAGATAGTAGGTAGGTAGGTAGGTAGGTAGGTAGGTAGGTAGGTAGGTAGGTGTAGATAGATAGATAGATAGATAGATAGATAGATAGATAGATAGATAGGAGAGAGAGAGATGATAGGTGAGATAGATAGATAGATAGATAGATAGATGATAGATAGATGATAGATAGCTAGATAAATAGATAGCTAGATAAATAGATAAATAGATATAGATAAATAGATAGATATAGATAGTAGGTAGGTAGGTAGGTAGGTAAGTAGGTAGGTAGATAGATAGATAGATAGATGATAGATAGATAGATAGATAGATAGATAGATAGATAGATAGATAGATGATAGATAGATAGATAGATAGATAGATAGATAGATAGATAGATAGATAGATAGATAGATAGATAGATGATAGATAGAATTAGAATTTTTTAGAATTTTATTAGTATTTGTAGGCCGCCCTTTTCCCTGAGGGGACTCAGGGCGGCTCACACAAAACCGGGAAGGGGGAATACAGACATTAAGACAGAAACATATAATAAAATAGTAAGCAACATACATTCATCATTCGGGAGGGGTAACTATCCTTATCCCCAGGCCTGACGGGCGAGCCAGTTCTTCAAGGCTATGCGGAAGGCTTGGACGGTGGAGAGGGTACGAATCTCCACGGGGAGCTCGTTCCAAAGGGTCGGGGCTACTGCTGAGAAGGCCCTCCTCCTTGTAGTTGCCAGCCGACACTGGCTGGCCGATGGAATACGGAGATAGATAGATAGATAGATAGATAGATAGATAGATAGATAGATAGATAGATAGATAGATAGATAGATAGGAGAGAGAGAGATGATAGGTGAGATAGATAGATAGATAGACAGACAGACAGACAGACAGACAGACAGATAGATAGATAGATAGATAGATAGATAGATGATAGATGGATGGATGGATGGATGGATGGATGGATGGATGGATAGGAGAGAGAGAGATTGACCCCCAAAATAAGCGCTTGACCTTATTTTCGGGGAAGTCTTACTATTTTTGAAGTGCAGGAGACGGTGAGCGTGGTCACCTCATGGCTGCTGCTGTGTGGCAATATTTTTAGGGAGGGCTTATTTTAGCACATGCGCTCAAAAGCCCGATTGGGCTTATAATATCCAGGGAGGTCTTACTTTCGGGGGAACAGGGTAGAAGGATGGATGGATGATAGATAGAGAGATAAAGAGCCAGCAAAATGCAAGTATAGGGTAAAGCCATTTCCCTTCCCTCCTCATCTTCTACCCCCCCCCCCCCCCCGTCTCATAGACAGAAAACCTTGGAGTCAAAAACGCCATTTTTCCTCTCCTCTTCATCTCCTCTCCGTTGAAATGGGGCTTTTAACAAGGCGTGGATTGACCTCCTTCTCAAGGAACGTGCATTAAACCCAGCGAAGGAGTATCATTAAATGCAAACAAGCAATCCGCCTCCAACGCCCCACTGCCTCGCAGGCCGGGTTTGAGGAACAAATGTACTTAATGGAAATCATCGGAGTCTTTTTCCCCCCCTGCGTGTCAAGCCATTTGGCATCACTTCTGCACAGCCCGGCCTGGCCTCCTCCCTAAAATTCACAGCCCCTTCACAAACCTCTCTAGCTACGATCCAGCGGCTTTGGCGGAGGAGGAGGAGGAGGAGGAGGAGGAGGAGGAGGAGGAGGAGGAGGAGGAGGAGGAAAAGGAGGAGGTGGTGGTGGTGGTGGTGTGGTGTAGTTTTTATAAAGTAGAAGCCAGGAGTTGGGTAAGAGCGGCTGGCGGTTGGTTTTGGGTTTTTTTTTCAGCAGGCAGCAAAAAAGGAAGAAAAGGAAAGGAAAAAGGAGAAAGGAAAGAAAAGGAGGAAAGAAGGAAGAGAGGAAAAAGGAGGAAAGGAAGGGAAGAAGGAAAGGAAGGGAAGAAGGAAAGGAAAAGAAAGGAGAGGCAAGAAAAGAAGGGAAGGAAGGGAAGAGAAGGAAAGAAGGAAAGGAAAGGAAGGGAAAGGAAGGGAAAGGAAGAAGGAAAGGAAGGGAAGAAGGAAAGGAAAAGAAAGAAGGAGAGGAAAGAAAAGAAGGAAAGGAAGGGAAGAGAAGGAAAGAAGAAAAGGAACAGAAAGAAGGAAAGGAAAGGAAGGGAAGAAGGAAAGGAAGGGAAAGGAAGAGAAAGGAAGAAGGGAAGGGGAGGAAGGGAAGAAGGGGAGGAAAGAAAAGAAGGAAAGGAAGGGAAGAGAAGGAAAGGAACAGAAAGAAGGAAAGGAAAGGAAGGGAAGAAGGAAAGGAAGGGAAAGGAAGAGAAAGGAAGAAGGGAAGGGGAGGAAGGGAAGAAGGAAAGGAAAAGAAAGGAGAGGCAAGAAAAGAAAAGAAGGAAAGGAAGGGAAGAGAAGGAAAGAAGGAAAGGAAAGGAAGGGAAAGGAAGAAGGGAAGGGAAGGAAGGGAAGAAGGAAAGGAAAAGAAAGAAGGAGAAGAAAGAAAAGAAGGAAAGGAAGGGAAGAGAAGGAAAGAAGAAAAGGAACAGAAAGAAGGAAAGGAAAGGAAGGGAAGAAGGAAAGGAAGGGAAAGGAAGAAGGGAAGGAAGGGAAGAAGGAAAGGAAAAGAAAGGAGAGGCAAGAAAGAAAAGAAGAAAAGGAAGGGAAGAGAAGGAAAGAAGGAAAGGAAAGGAAGGGAAGGGAAGGAAGAAGGAAAGGAAAAGAAAGAAGGAGAGGAAAGAAAAGAAGGAAAGGAAGGGAAGAGAAGAGAAGGAAAGAAGGAAAGGAACAGAAAGAAGGAAAGGAAGGGAAGGCACCACTGCCTCCTTTACCCTCAAGGAAGAACCAGGGAAGGGGTTTCATAAAATGTACAGATGTTAATGGGCTCCCCAAATAGTTGCTTAGAAATAATGGTTATTGTAATTTAAATGGAAATGTAATCTCTTTTCCACAAGTGGGGGGAGGGAATATTAGCAAAAGGGGGGGTCGCATGGGAGACAGAATAGCCCCCTTTCTGATCCTCTCTAGAAATGACCTCTAGAGTGTTTCTCAACTTTGCCCACTTTAAGATGGGTGGACTTCAACTCCCAGAATCCCCCAGCCCAGCTGTGCTGACTTGGGAATTCTGGGAGTTGAGGCCCATCCATGCTTAGCTGGTATTTGAAGTCCACTCACCTTAGAGTTGCCAGGGTTGAGAAAGACTGCTCTAGAGAGTCTCCAGATGTTTTCGATTTCAACTCCTACGATCCCTAGAAGCCCACTTAGAAAATATTGTGGGAGTCCAAAACATCTGGAAGATACCAGGTTGCTAAAATGCCCCCCACCGCAAAGATAATACTTCGTTAGGGAGAGGGCCGCTTCAATCAATGCGCCAGGAGGAGGTTGTTGAT
>NW_028261394.1:2566717-2592484 GCF_051295495.1 Thamnophis sirtalis | reverse complement strand
TTTTTGCAAAAATGGACTCGTAGAGGTTTTGGAAGGCCTGCAAAATGCTCTACATATGTCTATTGGAATAATTATCAATTAATTATCAACACCATCAAATATTAAATGAAGTCCTCAGATGCTGAAATACACCATGTAAATTAATTGGAGAGAGTGGAAAGGAAAGGTAGAGGCAAGGAGGAAGAGAGGAGGCAGGAGAGAGGGGAAATAGAAGGGAGAGGAGAAGTAGGAGAGAAAGAAGGCATGGAAAGAGGAGAGAGGACAAAGAGAGAGGAAGGGGAAGTAGAGAAGAGAGGGATGGTAGAGGGAAGAAAGGAGGTCGGGAGGAGGAGAGAGGGAGAGGAGATAGGATGGTGGTGATATAAGGTATAATATGGTGTATTCAAAGCAGAAGAGCAAATGAGGGAATGACATAATAATGGACAATACAAAAAATAATAATTCTGTTCAGATTAAATGGAATAACTGGATAAATAGGGTGGATGGATCCAGAGGGAATCCCATTGAATTTGAAAAGAAGACATTGGAGCTATAAAATGCTCAGTTTTAAGAGGATCAAAACACCCCATGATTAGGAAAGACTTTATACCGCTCTGCAATTTTCATGTCTTTTACAGATTTTCTTGTCTCTGTGGCAGCTGAAAGAACAGGCAGATAATGAAGCCAAAAAACCCACAGGTTGCGTTGAGTTGCATCGTGAAGTCTTACCTACCTTACCTAGGAGGTCTTCTAGTCCAACCCCCTGCCTAGGCAGGAAACCCTGTACCGTTTCAGACAAATGGCTATCCAGCATCTTCTTAAAGACTTCCAGTGTTGGGGCATTCACAACTTCTGGAGGCAACTTCTGCTCCACTGATTCATTGTTCTAACTGTCAGGAAATTCCTCCTCAGTTCTAAGTTGCTTCTCTCCTTGATTAGTTTCCACCCATTGCTTCCTGTTCTGAACTCAGGTGCCTTGGAGAATAGTTTGACTCCCTCTTCTTTGTGGCAGCCCCTGAGATATCAGAACCTGCTATCATGTCTCCCCTAGTCCTTCTTTCTATTAAACTAGACATTCCCAGTTCCTGCAATCGTTCTTCATATGTTTTAGTCTCCAGTCCCCCAATCATCCTTGTTGCTCTTCTCTGCACTCTTTCTAGAGTCTCCACATCTTTTCTACATCGTGGCGACCAAAACTGAATGCAGGATTCCAAGTGTGGCCTTACCAAGGCCTTATAAAGTGGTATTAACCCTTCACATGTGATCTTGATTCTATCCCTCTGTTGATGCAGCCTAGAACTGTGTTGGCTTTTTTGGCAGCTGCTGCACACGGCTGGCTCCTATTTAAACGATTGTCCACTAGGACTCCAAGATCCCTCTCACAGTTGCTACTATTGAGCGAGGTACCACCTATACTGTTCCTGTGCATTTCGTTTTTCTTGCCTAAATGTAGAACTTTACTCATGCGGACGATGGGGATGATTGGGTTCTTGTTATTCAATGCTTCCCGATTCTTGGGACTCTAGTAAACATGCCACATTCATTTGTTCTCCACACTGAATTTGAATGGATGGCGAAACCTGCATTTTGCCCAACTGCCAGGCTCGTTGATCAGCCCTTTTGGGGGGCGGTGGGGAAAAGCAAAAGGTTTTAATTGCAGGTATTTCTGCAGCTGAGAGTGTTCCCGCCGAGGCACTCTCAAAATTATCCTTCTCTTTCTCTCTCTCTCTCTCTCTCTCTCTCTGTCCTACATTTTCCCCTTTCTCTGAATGTGATGGGTTTGTTTATAGGTCATCCAACCTTTGTTGCCAACTCTCTAGTCCCCGACACCAAAGAGATGAGCCACAATGCAAATCTCTCCTGTAGGAGCAAAAGTAGTCTTAATAATGGAGGCAATTACTTAATTAAGCTCCATTTATTTAAAAGTGCAATTCAGCACATGGGAAGTCATTCTCCGCAGATGGTTTTTGAGGAGAGAATGACTATTTTCGGGCTCTTTCCCGTTTCCTGCCTCCTCCCCCAGTCAACCTCCCCTCCCCCTCCACCATCTACGTTGGTCTTCTATAAGTGGAGAAAAGAAAGGGGGAGCAAAAACAAGATGGCCGAATATGGGTGGGAGTTCCGGGTCTCTACATGTAAGACTGGGAGAAAGGGAGGGGGATCTAAATTGCTTTTATCCAGGGGTGGGCTTCAAAAATTTCATCAACAGGTTCTCTGCCTGGTTGCTGGGTGGGCGTGGCCATGTGGGCATGGCCTAGTCAGCTTCCTGCACCATGGCGGGAGGGGCGTTTTCACCTTCCCCAGGCTGCGGAGCCTCTGGGAGGGCGAAAAGTGTCTCCCTCAGGCTCCGGGGGCTGGAAATGGGCCTGTTTCTGGCCTTCTAGGACTTCTGGTTTACCCCCTCTCTGAACCTCCATGAGGGTACTGTACTCACCTTGTATGCAAAACGGGCTGCGTGGAGACTCCTGAGAGTGGTGGGCTGGGCGTGGCCAGCCATTATGGAGGTTTTCCAAACCAGCCATAACGTTAGCTACATGTTCTCCCAAACCTGGGTGAACCCATAGCAGCCCACCCCCTTGCTTTTATCCACTCAGGGTGGGAGTTGTGGAGTTATGGAATTCCATAAACAGAAGGTTTTGTCAGAAAAGACTTTGGTCACCAACATCTCATGAGGTTGCGTGGGAGATTTGCACCATTGCATGGAATGGGATATTTTGTTCATGCTGTTGTGTTAAATTTTGGCAATTGGGGGGATTCCAACTGAAACCCTGACACACACACACACCGCCTGTCGAGGGTCTCATTGTCAATCTCTGATGCATACCTAGCAATTCAAGGTCATCCTTGTTATCTTGCCAAATGTATTAACAGTATATTAATAGTAGCAAGTGTTCTGGGGCATTTCAGTGAACAGATATCCACTAATATTGCGTGATGGGCCTGCAATCCAGTTTAGGATGTTTCTCATTTAAGGCCCCCACATCTTAGAGAAGAGTTAGTTTTGAAATGGGAGGGGACAGATAGCAATAGCAATAGCAGTTAGACTTATATACCGCTTCATAGGGCTTTCAGCCCTCTCTAAGCGGTTTACAGAGTCAGCATATCGCCCCCAACAACAAACCTGGGTCCTCATTTTACCCACCTCAGAAGGATGGAAGGCTGAGTCAACCCTGAGCCGGTGAGATTTGAACAGCCGAACTGCAATCAGCTGAAGTAGCCTGCAGTGCTGCATTTAACCACTGCGCCACCTCGGCTCTAAGATCAGTGGTGAGATTCAAAAAATGTTACAGCCCTTTCTGTGGGCACGGCTTTGTGGGCATGGCGTGGCTTTGTGGGCGTGGCTTTGTGGGTGTGGCAGGGGAAGGAGGCTGCAAAATCCCCATTCCCTCCCCACCCCACTAACCTGCTTTCCAGCTCCATTCTCCTGTTCAGGGCAACAAAAGGAGATCAGCTGGGAGGCTGGGAGGCAGTTGGGGTGGGGCCAGCCTGTTTGCCGGTTCTCCGAACTACTCAAAATTTCTGCTACCGGTTCTCCAGCACCTGTCAGAACTGGCTGAAATACCACCTCTGCAACAGATGTAGTTGAAATGTGCTTCATAATCCACTGGAGCAAAGTTTCCAACCTGAGAACTGTCCTTGGTCCTGAAAGCTGTACAAGTAGCCCTCAGTTCATTGAGTGACGGTTCAAAGTTACAGCGGCACCGAAAACAGTGACTTATGACCGTTTCCATACTTACAACCGTCGCAGCACCCCCATGGTCATGGGATTAAAATTTAGACGCTTGCAACTGGCTCGTATTTATGAGGGGTGACAGGTGTGCAAGTGGGCATTTCTGCTGAAGTGAGCGTTGGAGGACTTCTTCACGGCAAATCAGTGGTTGAGGTTGCTTGTAAGGAGCAAGAAACAGAGGGTGACCTGCTTTGTGATATCCCTCGCCTGAGACAGCCCATAATATCTGATGGTGATGGGCTCTTGGCACAAGGCGAGGCTGTAAAAGGCCGTTCTGCCTCCAGATGTCTGATAAATACCGCAGAACAGGTGTGGACAAATTTAGCCTCCCGACTGGGCTGCTGCCATTGTGCAGTTTCAGTCTGTAACAAAATAGCAGAATAACAAGAGTCGGAAGGGACCCTGGAGGTCTTCTAGTCCAACCCTACGCAAAAGCAGGAAATCTTATACCACCTGGACCAATGGCTGTATAGTCTCTGCTTAAAAACCTCCAGTCATGGAGCACCTAAGAACTTCCATTCCAGTAGTTAATTGTTCCCACTTCAGGAAATTTGTTCTTACCCAGCTCCCAAAACACAACACTCCCTCTGAAGTTAACTCAAATATTCCTTTAATTAGGACCCCCGGCAAAAAGCTTCTCTCTCAATACAGGCTAACAAGTCCATCCATCCGGAAGCTCAATAGTTGTCTGCTACCTCTATTCATCTCCGCCCCCTGCCATTTATCCCCAGAGATAGAGTGGGGCTTTCCTAGCAGCAGTGGCTCTTCCGTCCCAAGGACCGGCCCATAGATTTCCACTGCTCTCCTCTCCTCTGCCTTTTATCCCCAGAGCTAGGGTGGGGCTTTGCTAGCAGCAGTGGCTCTTCCGTCCCAAGGACCGGCCCATAGATTTCCACTGCTCTCCTCTCCTCTGCCTTCTGCGCATTCATGCATCAGGCACTGGACCCAGCTGTTTCTCCTCTTCCTCATTAGCCGCCTCCAGACCTGGGGGCTGTTGACTCTCCATTTGAGGGCTGACGGACGGCCCAGGCTCTGTCTCTGTCTCTCTCAGTTCTAGGTTGTTCTTATTCTAGGTTGGTTCCTCTTCTTGATTAGTTTCCACCCGTTGCTCCTCCTTCTGTCTTCGGGTGCTTTGGAGAATAGGGTCTCCTTTGGGGCAGCCCCTCAAATATTGGAACACGGTGGGGCTTTTAAAAAAAGAAGGACATGCACCACTCAATGGACCTGTGAAGGCCAGGGGAGAAGAGTGCAGATTTATAGAGACCTACCTTATTACAACATGCGGCATTCTCTCGAGGCCACCCAAGATCTCTTTTCAAACTTGTGTTTCTGTCTCCTATCACGTCCATCTGAACCTGGCAGTTCATTTCCTTGCCTGAAGCACTTAAACCATTCGGCAGCAGTCTCTCTCTCTCTCTCTGTGTATGTGTGTGTTTGTGTTTGTGTGTAAATGTGAAAGAGGAGGCCAACAAGTAGCTGGGGACCTCGAAAAGCATATTATTTGCCTGACCTGGTTTCACTCAGGTGTGAACAATATTTTTGCTGGGGTTCCAGCTCCACTCCTTAAATACCTGGAGAAGTGGTGGGTCGTTCACTTAAGTCCATCAAGAATCAATTTAGGAAAAATACACACATGAACTTACCAGAATTGAGGTGCCTTCAGTGGTGGAGCCGAATAGGAATCCCGTTAAGTTGCGGGTGGGGAGAGGACTGTAGCTTCAAAGGCATTCACAAGCCTCGATTTATGGAGGAAGAAGAAAAAAAAGATGTATTTTTTTTAATCTATCTGCCTGAAGGTTTGAGGAAAGGACTTGTTCTCAACTTTCAAGGTGTGTTAGGCTTGCAAATGAAGAGTCTCAGAAATCTTGTTTTGCTTTACAACAATAATTTCCAAACATGGCCAGCTTTTTTAAAGACGTTTTTTAAAAAAAATATTTTCTACAAACACATCATTGTGTGAACAGGGTGGAGCCAGATTTACATTTTACAAATAAAACACCGCCCCTCATATTCAACACAATTAACAATCTTATAGACTTTTAGTAGTAATACACTGTACATATTTTGATGAACCAAGGTGGCGCAGTGGTTAAATGCAGCACTGCAGGCTACTGCTAGATCAGCAGGTCAGCGGTTCAAATCTCACCGGCTCAGGGTTGACTCAGCCTTCCATCCTTCCGAGGTGGGTAAAATGAGGACCCAGATTGTTGGGGGCAATATGCTGACTCTCTGTAAACCGCTTAGAGAGGGCTGAAAGCCCTATGAAGCGGTATATAAGTCCACTGCTATTGCTATTTGAATTATAATCTTTCCTTAATTATTCAATATTTATATTTATATTTATACTACATATACATATACATATACATATACATATACATATACATATACATATACATATACATATACATATACATATACATATACATATACATATACATATACATATACATATACATATACATATACATATACATATACATATACATATACATATACATATACATATACATATACATATACATATACATATACATATACATATATATATATATATATATATATATATATATATATATTCACTCCTTTTCCTACAGATAAAATACCGGTAATCATATTTGTTCTGTTCAACAATGCATATAATTCTAATAGTAATACACTGATTTACATTAGCATTAGCAATAGCAATAGCAATAGCAGTTAGACTTATATAACTCTCTAAACGGTTTACAGAGTCAGCATATTGCCCCCAACAACAATCCGGGTCCTCATTTTACCCACCTCGGAAGGATGGAAGGCTGAGTCAACCCTGAGCCGGTGAGATTTGAACAGCCGAACTGCAGAACTGCAGTCAGCTGAAGTAGCCTGCAGTGCTGCACTCTAACCACTGCGCCACCTCGGCTCATGAATTGAATTATAATCTTCCATTGTTCCCCTTTCTAATTTTTAAATATGCCACCGTTGTATTTTAAAAAAATCTCCTCTTTCTAACCCCATTTTAAAACAAATAAAACAATGTTCATCTTAGTTATATTTGACAAGTTATATAATTCTAACAATAGTAATAATACACTTGTTTTGTTGAATTATAATATTTCATTATTATTTTTATTCAATAATTCAATATGTTGTTTTCATGCCAATCAAACTCTACATATCATTCCTTTTCCTACAAATAATCTTAAGATGGGTGGACTTCTACTCCCAGAATCCCACAGCCAGCAGGGAATTCTGGGAGCTGAAATCCCAATTTTAGAGGGGCCATCTTTGAAACACTTCACTTCACAGCATGCATATTCTTGTTCCCAGTTGCTCGGTGTAGCCAGATAAACTGGCAAATTGTCACCATTGATAGTCCTCTAACTTCTAAACCTTGGAGATCATTCAAAAATGTTCCACCCATCGTAAAAAATGGAGTGGCTTCATCTGGACGGTTGAGATCAACCAAAATATATTTCTTTAGAGGAAAGGTAGGGGAAGAACACGGTGGCTCAGTGGCTAAGATGTTGAGCTTGTCGATCAGAAAGGTCAGCAGTTCGGTGGTTCAAATCCTTAGCGCCGCCTAACGGCGTGAGCTCCCATGACTTGTCCCAGCTTCTGCCAACCTAGCAGTTTGAAAAATGCTAGGAGAAAAATAGGGACCACCTTTGGTGGGAAGGGAACAGCGTTCCGTGCGCCTTCGGCATTGAGTCATGCCAGCCACATGACCACGGAGACGTCTTCGGACAGCGCTGGCTCTTCGGCTTTGAAATGGAGATGAGCACCGCCCCCTAGAGTGGTTGGGCATTAATTTGCCATGTTTCACATACTACTCAAGTCGCTCAAACAATGGTCCAGCCTACACACCTTTCATTTCTTGGAACACACAAAAACACATGCACGCACACACAAATGCCTTTCATTTCATTTCAGTCGGAAGCCAGAAGAAGTGAGGAAAACAGCTATTTGTTCTGACGGGGTCAGATCTACACGGCCTCCCTCTCACCTGAGTTAAGCAGCCGTCATTCTCAACATATGCAAATAATATAATTGCTGCGTTTGCTGTACACAGGTGGGAGAAACGCAAATGTAGAAGCCTCCTTTTAAGAAATGATCAGCACATCTCCCTTCCTCGTTTGGCTGAAAAATACAAGCTCCTTCTGAACGCTGGCTATTTGCAACTTAATGAAGTTCTTGGGTCCCCCCCCCTGATAATTTACTTCCTTTTATCTCAAGCCGAAAGATTTATGTCTTACAAGGTTTGAGTAAATAACAGATTCTCCCTTGCTCTCTGCCTTCCTTTCTTTTAATCCGTCTGTTCTTCTGTCTGGGTACTTAAGGCACAAGTCAGTTAATGAAGTGATGTGGCGGTTTGGTAAATTTATATTGCTGCCCTGCCGGCTAAACTAGGCCCATTTTCCAGACTATATCACCAAATTTTCTTCTCTGCCAATATTTTGTAAGGTAAAGTCTCCCCTTGCACATATGTGCTAGTCGTTTCTGACTCTAGGGGGCGGTGCTCATCTCCGTTTCAAAGCCGAAGAGCCAGCGCTGTCTGAAGACGTCTCCATATTCATGTGGCTGGCATGAGTAAATGCCGAAGGTGCATGGAACACTGTTCCCTTCCCACCAAAGGTGGTTCCTATTTTTCTACTTGCATTTTTTAACCTGCTTTCGAACTGCTCGGTTGGAAGAAGCTGGGACAAATAACGGGAGCTCACTCCGTTACGCGGCGCTAGGGATTCGAACCGCCGAACTGCTTGTCCATTCAGCATCTTAGCCACTGAGCCACCGATAAAATCTGAACCATAGATAAAAAAAAGAAGTGTGGCCATCATCGAATCCCTCCACCAAATATCTTGGTAAAGATCTTGGTTTATTTGCATTCCATCTACTTATATGCAAATGTCTTCAGAATAGGCAGGTTCCGGCTGTGATTAACACGTTTTTTTTTTCATTCTGTCCTTTCTTATTTTAATTAGCTTAAAGTAATTAATTTTAATTCGCGATCCGATTCTCCCTCCCCTCCCCCTTTCACATATTTTGGGATTATTTACTTCCATTTCTAAGTAACAATTTTATGTAATTAGGCGCCATTAGTGCCCGTTATTTACATAACTTTCTTTACTTAAACACGGAGGGTGATTGCCTCCCCCCTTCCTCTCCCCCCCACTTCATTCTAGCAGCCCCCCTTTGGATTTCATTCTGTCATCTAAAATTCACTGCCTCTGTGGGCCTTGCCTTTCATCTTGAATCTGTGGTTTAGTGCCAAGTTGTGATCAATAGGTATTTTTTCTCCTGTCATCTCCAGGAGTACATCACTGGGAGAAAAGGAGAGAATATATTAAGAAGCAATGATGTTTGTCTTTAAAAAAAAAACACCTTCATATTTCTTGAATGGTTTTCTAAAACGAGCCTGGGTTTACCATTCCCTCTTACATAAAATCTCAATTTGTGAATATCCCAACTGATCGGCGAAAAGTTTTTTTTGCCTTTCTAAGACCTCACCTGGAATGACACGCAGCCGAACGCCAGATCGGATCTACAAAAACGGTCAGAAGGATAGATAATTGGATTGTGCAGGCAGAGAAATTTATTGCCATATTTTTTCTTATCAGTTAGGGAAGGAAAGCATCTGGCGAAACCCTCGCCTGAGCCAAACAAACCACAATTCCAAACCACGGTTTCCAGAGGCATGTCATTGTGCATGCGGTGTTCAGGGAGGGCGAGCACCAGGGGTGAAATCCAGCAGGTTCTGACGGGTTCTGGAGAACCGGTAGCGGAAATTTTGAGTAGTTCGGAGAACCAGCAAATGCCACCTCTGGCTGGCCATGCCCCCTTCTGTTCTCTGCCTCCCAAGTCCCAGCTGATCGGGAGGGAATGGGGATTTTGCAATATCCTTCCCCTGCCATGACCACCAAGCCACACCGTGCCCACCAAGCCACGATCACAGAACTAGTGGCTAAAAAAAAGTTGAATTTCACCACTGGGTAGCATCTCTGGTGTAGGGGCATGTTGTGTCTTTTTAGGGCAGCTCATTTTAAGGCAGTTTTGGGGGCACCTCATCCACCTCTGGTCCCCAGCTGTCATTCAGCTCTTACCTGTGGCTCCTAGTAGCTATAGCATGCGCAACGGCCACAGCCCGGGGAACAGCTTCGACAAGCTGGTCAAACCAGGTTGAGAGTAGCTGTTGTGTCGTTCACCTTCAGTAAGATAGGGAGTTGTCCATGGGTGGGTCCCTGCCAGTTCTAACCTCTTCTATAGAAGAGGTTCCACAAATCTACAGTGCTGTTTGGAACCGGCTCCAGCTCTCCCCCTCTCCCCGCCCGTCCGCACATCGTCAAGATGAAGAGCGAGAGGAGGAATTCTGGGAGTTGAAGTCCACAAGTCTTAAAGCTGTCAAGTTTGAACGCCCCTGGGTTTTTTTTCCTAAAGGGTTAGGGGTGCAAGGGTCTTATAGTTTGACAGCTTTAAGACTTGCATGCTTCAAATGCCAGAATTCCTGAGCCAACATGACTGGAGGAGGAATTCTGGGAGTTGAAGTCCACAAGTCTTAAAGCTGTCAAGTTTGAACGCCCCTGGGTTTTTTTTCCTAAAGGGTTAGGGGTGCAAGGGTCTTATAGTTTGACAGCTTTAAGACTTGCATGCTTCAAATGCCAGAGTTCCTGAGCCAACATGACTGGAGGAGAAATTCTGGGAGTTGAAGTCCACAAGTCTTAAAGCTGTCAAGTTTGAACACCCCTGGGTTTTTTTTTTCTAAAGGGTTAGGGGTGCAAGGGTCTTGTAACTTGACAGCTTTAAGACTTGCATGCTTCAAATGCCAGAGTTCCTGAGCCAACATGACTGGAGGAGGAATTCTGGGAGTTGAAGTCCACAAGTCTTAAAGCTTTTGAACACCCGTGGTTTTTTTTTCTAAAGGGTTACGGGTGCAAGGGTCTTGTAAGTTGACAGCTTTAAGACTTGCAGAGTTCAATGCCAGAGTTCCTGAGCCAACATGACTGGAGGAGGAATTCTGGGAATTGAAGTCCACAAGTCTTAAAGCTGTCAAGTTTGAACACCCCTGGTTTTTTTTTTCTAAAGGGTTAGGGGTGCAAGGGTCTTGTAACTTGACAGCTTTAAGACTTGCATGCTTCAAATGCCAAAGTTCCTGAGCCAACATGACTGGAGGAGAAATTCTGGGAGTTGAAATCCAGAAGTCTTAAAGCTGTCAAGTTTGAACACCCCTGGGGATTTTTTTCTAAAGGGTTAGGGGTGCAACTTAACTTGACAGCTTTAAGACTTGCGTGCTTCAAATGCCAGAGTTTCTGAGCCAACATTTTGGTTGCTAAGCAAGAGTGTTGTTAAGTAAGTTTCACCACATTTTACAAGTTGGCCATGCCCACCCAGTCACATGGCCGGCAAGCCACTCCCACCTGGTCACATGGCTGGCAAGCCACCCCCACAAAGCAGGCCACACCTACAGAAGAGGTTCTAAAAAAAATTTGAAACCCACCACTGGACTTGTCTATCTAGAGCATGTGAAGATAGATTCCAGTGGATGGAGCGGATGAAACCTACTAGAATAGGAAAATGGTCGTGAAGACGGTCTCTGCAAGCGATGTGGTACGCTAAGAGCATGACACAACATGAAAGATGCCCTGCTCAACCACTGCGCCCAGTCCATCTCCAACGGTCTCGACTCTTTTTTTTTAAATTGAAAGTTTTAAAGAGTTTTACAAATATATACCTTCCCCCCCTCGACCCCACATCCCCTCCCCCCTCCCCCCCCACCTCCCAGAGCAAATACAGGGTATAAACATTTAACAACCATATACTAAAATAAACTAACTAACTTTAGCATCGTCCCTCGCTTGTACTTTAATTCCCCTTTTGTAAAGCTAACTTTAAACCAGTTGTAACATTCCTTGCACATTCATTCATAAGCTATCTGGAGTTTCTTCGTCCCATATTTATTTTGAATATAATCAGTCCATCTTCTCCATTCCAGCTTGTATTTCTCATCTGAATGGTCCTTGAGGTATGCTGATATTTTAGCCATCTCTGCTAAGTTTGTTACTTTTAACGTCCGTTCTTGAATAGTAGGCAATTCTTCCTTCTTCCAGTACTGCGCCACCAACAGTCTTGCTGCTGTTGTTAAGTTCAGAATCAAATTAGTCTCTATAACTGTACAGTTTGTAATTATACCTAACAGGAATAACTGAGGAGTGAACTTTATCCTCTTTTTAAAGAATATTTTGCATAATCCGTCATATTTTTATCCAAAATTGTTTTGTGTTGTTGTTAATTTGTCTGTATCCACCTTCCCTGGTTTGAGTTGTGAGCCGCCCTGAGTCCCCCTTCGGGGGAAAAGGGCGGCATACAAATGAAATAAACATTCAACATAAACATTCAAACAAAATGCTTTGCAACGGTCTCGACTCTTCTCCTGCTCTTGGAGCAAGATGGAATCTGAGAAGAGAGCGCGAGGAGGACTCTGCGCACCTCTCCCTCACTCTAATCCAATTCACGCACAAGTCTTAACATCCCCCTGCCCCAAATTAGATGTCAAGGAACTATTCGAATACGATGCACAAACATCATCCTCGTGTAACATTGCCAACATTGTTTGTTCGTTAATTTAGAGCAAATTTACCACGGACTTTCTCCTAAGTCAAGGTCGTCCAACCTTGGCCATTTTAAGACGTGTGGACTTCAGTTCCCAGAATTTCTCCCGGCCACTCGTGCTTCCCCGGGGAATCCTGGAAGTGGAAGCCCACAAGACTTCAAGTGATCAGGATTGTCCTAAGGGGTAGCCTCTTGTTGTTAGCTTGTGGTAGATCTTCAAAAAGATGTGGCATCAAAGAAAACCATCCTGGGAGGAGGACAAGAACCAGAAGTCTTTGGAACCCATTTGTAATCTTATTGGCGCTCCCTCGTGTCAACTTCTGTGGAGATGGAAGGCCACGTCTTTCTACTCTAATCTCAAACCTATTGTACATGTCACCGTGACCCGACGAAAGCGCGAATGTCATAAGCGCGCCGACAAAACCGCGGCGCTAAAACCGCGATTTCAAAAGCGCACCGACAACAGCGCGCCGACAGAAGCGCGATTTAAGTTAAGGTAAGGTTTAGGGTTAGGTTTAGGGTTAGGGTTAGGTTTAGGGTTAGGTTTAGGGTTAGGTTTAGGGTTAGGTTTAGGGTTAGGGTTAGGTTTAGGGTTAGGTTTAGGGTTAGGTTGAGGGTTAGGTTTAGGATTACGTTACAGCGCGCTTCTGTCGGAGCGCTTTTGTCAGCGCGCTTTAGGGCTAATTCGTCGCTCATTCATCGCGCGGTTTTGTCGGCGCGGTTTTGTCGGCGCGCTTATGACGTTCGCGCTTTTGTTGTTCGCGCGTTTGTGGTGGAACCACATGTCACAACTGGGTGCTGCCTCTCAGAGGACCTAGGAGTCTTGATCCACATTGAGTGGGGGTCTCCATCTTCTGCAAAAATGCCTTTTCCTCTACTGAGATGGGCTTCGGTTCTTGTCTCCCCCGTTCTGCCTCCTCTTGGGCCGTGTTTCTGGATTTCTGTTCAGTTCTAATCAGATGTTTTCCTGCCAACTAGCTGGCACTTCCAAAGCTGAACCAAATGATATTTGATGCTCCATTTCACCCAGGCCCTTCCCGAGAAGCGTAATGTAGAAAGAATATGATAGAAATCCCATTAAGGTTTGGTCTCCGAGTTGTTGTTGTTTTTTTAAAACCCAAACTGCAGTGCGAAAACAGTTGTTGCCACTTGCATTGATTATAAATGCATCTTGTCTTGTCTTTTCGGTTGCTTCCTCCTTCTCTGTCCCTTCACTTTTGGGTTGTTTTTTTTAAATTGGCTTAAGCCAATCAATGAATTCTTGCCTCTGCCTTTCAGTGAATTGCTAAACTTGCCAATAAATGCAAAGCAGAGTTCTTTTTTAAAAAAAAATAAGAACTTCGATACCTTTCGCCCCCGTTGAAGGCTGTCTTTGATGCTCAGGAGACCACGGAAGGGAAGGCATTTAGTCTTCCTCTGTTCCCAGCTTGGATTATTTTAAGGCCTTAATTAGGATCTGGAATGAGAAAAGTTAGGAAGGAAGACACGGAGAGAGGGAAGTGGGAAGAATAACATCGAAGAGAAACTCACTGCCGTGAAGATTGCATATAGGGGTGACGGTGAACCTTTTCAGCACCGAGGGCTCAAACTGGGATATGCCCGTGCTGGATTGCCGGTCTTTGGGTTTCCAACCCACGCATGCGCACCGCCAGCTGGTCTTCGCCTGCACCCGAGCGCCGGTAACCTGAAGACCAAGTTTTATGGAACTCGGTGGCCTCAAAATGCGTAGAATTACCACATTCCGAAGTTCCAGAAAGTGATTGGAATCTTCTGTTTCTGAATGGAAACAGGTCAGGTTAGGTTCTCAACTGGTCTTTGGGTCTCTACCAGGCACAAAGACCAACTGGGCGATGTGCATGCACGTGCTGGAAACCAGAAGAGCAGCTGGTGGTGGTGCCCATGCCCACAGAGAGGACGCTGTGTGCCAGCTCTGGCACCAGCGCCATGGGTCCACCATCACAGGCATACAGCCCTACATTGCTAGCAGCAACATAGAGACAGCTGGAGAAAGTCAATACCCACGGCTGGTTAGAGAGAATATTGGAAAACCTGCACACCTTAATTTGCAGGTAGGCCTTGAGATTGACAATTAAACCAATAAAAATCAGGATTTATAAAGCAGGGTGAACTAAGCCTGCAATAGAGTTTCTTTGAGGGCATTTGTATCACGTACCTAGGAGTCAAAACTCTCAAGTCAGCTTAGATTGAGCTGATGTTTACATCAGCATCTTCTCCGCAGTCCATAAACTGCCCGTCCATCGCAGGTTGTCATGTTCTTCTGCTTCTACACCAGCATCGCACTCATCGAGCAGGTCCATCTCCTCGGCTGTGCTGCCTGGGACCACAGCAAAATCTAGAGAGCTCACGCAGGTCAACTCTTCAAGGTTCTCTTGAAGCCTTTCCCCTCCCACACAGCATCCCCACTTCCAGTTCATGCAGATTGGCACCAAACCCGAGGAGTAAGCGTGAGGTGGCAGCTGTCATTCTCCTGCAAGGTCCTGTCCTGACCGAGGCTTCCCGAGAGCCTGAGGCAAACTCCTGGTCCCAACAAAAACCCCTTTGATTCATTGACTGTGAATTCTGCTCCTTCACCTCCAGCAAAGTCTTTCAAGGGAGGATTTACGGTCACAGACCTCATCTGGCTTGGAGAGCTGCCAGGCTGATATCTGCAAAACTTGGCAAGGAGCCTCGGAGAGTCACGAACCAATGAAGGGAACTAATTGCCTCCTGCAAACTCCACTCCCCTTTCGCTCCTCTTTTATTTCCCCTGGGAGGGGCCATTCACTGTCCACCTGTGGCCTTACTCCCAAGTCGACCCCTGTTCTTTAGCTGTTCCCTTCGGCTGGCAGCTCTGCGCATGCGCACACTGGGAACAGGCGCCAGCTGTTCTTCTGCCTCACTGATGTCTGACTCTGAAGGCAGCTGATAACTGTCAGACGGCCCTGGCCCCCTCTCTGCCTCTGACGCAGAGCCCTCATCAGAGCCTTCCCCGGACTCCAGGACTGGCCCATCTTCCTCCCCAACTTCCTCTCTGTCCGAGTCAGATCTGCTGGCTGCTGGCGGGCCACAACAGGCCCCCATGATACCACTTGCATCAACCCTTTTGCATTCCCATCCCTTCCAGATTGCACCCTTTTTTAACCAAGGAAAGCAAACTTCCCACTTTGTGGGGGGGGGGGGAAACAACCTCCCTTTTTAATTACTTCTTTCCCTCTAGAGTGGTGCCTTCTATAGTTAGTCAGCTCTTTTGGAAGAAAAGAAAAGAAATGCGAAATCTTTTATCTCAGGATTTTAAGCACTTGCTGCCAGCAGGTGGTTTCGGATAACAGGGAGAGCTTGTAAGTGCCAAGAACTTTGCAAACCAAGATTTGTATAGAAAACTATTTTTAAATTGCAATTTTCCACCACTCAAGAAGATGGACTAATCCTACTTTTAGATTATTACCTAGATTGCCCCATCTAAACATTAGTTGCTAGGTTTACATTTCTCTCTCCCCCTCTCCCTCCCTCTCTCTCCTCTGTATCTATATCTGTCTGTGTCTGTCTGTCTGTCTGTCTATCTATCTATCTATCTATCTATCTATCTATCTATCTATCTATCTATCTATCTATCTATCTATCATTTATCTATCTATCTATCTATCTATCTATCTATCTATCTCTATCTATCTATCTATCTATCTATCTATCTATCTCTATCTATCTATCTATCTATCTATCTATCTCATCTATCTATCCAACTATCTATCATCTATCTATCTATCTATCTATCTATCTATCTATCTATCTATCTATCTATCTATCATTTATCTACTGTATCTATCTATCTATCTATCTATCTATCTATCATCTATCTATCTATCTATCTCATCTATCTATGTAACTATCTATCATCTATCTATCTATCTATCATTTATCTACTGTATCTATCTATCTATCTATCTATCATCTATCTATCTATCTATCTATCATCTATCATCTATCTATCTATCTATCTATCTATCTATCTATCTATCTATCTATCTATCTATCTATCTATCTATCTCTATCTCATCTCAGTTTGTTTGATTTGTATGTCCATTTGGTTCATACCTAGAATAGAATCAATGTCAGGAGCTGTGATAAACCAACATTGAACTCCTATGTTTGAAGATAACCTATGAGGTTCTGGGAAGAATAATGGAAGCTGCATTCTGATTTTTGGGGTGTCCATAAAACTTTTGGTTGACTGCTAGAGTCCATCCCAGCAAATATTTTCCTTATAGTCCTCTCTTCTTCTTCTTCTTGATTCACAAACTTGATTTCATTGCAGCGTGCAAAGTCTGTCTATTTGGTTGGAGGCCACCCAGATCTGGGGAGAAAGAGAAAAAATTTGGGCAAGATTTGCTGGGATAGACTCTGGCAGTCAACCCGAGGTTTCATGGAGAGAGAGAGAGGGAGGGAGGGAGGGAGGGAGGGAGAGAGAGAGAGAGAGAGAGAGAGAGAGAGAGAGAGAGAGAGAGAGAGAGAAGAGAGAGAGAGAGCGCACACACAGCTTTTATGATTGTCCCAGAATCTTGTATGTTGCCTTCAAAGATAAGAAGTCAACGTTGGCTTATCACATCTCCTCTCATTGATGCCATTCAAGGTATGAACCACCATTGTCCCATTATGTCCATGAGCCAGATCCATCGTCAGTTGTCCACCTCCTTAATAATAATAAAAAAAACTCTTCCCCTTGCATTCACTGGACTCTTCTTCTTCTTTAACCTTGAACATAATCACCATCCCTCCTTCATATATTTTTTTGCTTCTTTTTAAACTATGCCTCATTAGTCTTGACTTGAGTGATCTATTCATTCTTTGTTGATCTCATTCCATGCTCGGCTGCAAAGAGCCCATTTAGTCCTAAGTGCCAACCTCCCCTCTCTCTACAAGCCTCCCCCCCCAATCTTATTAGCGTCTCCCTGCATTCTCTCAGTGTGCATTTTTTTTTGCAAATTTCTCCGTGTTTTGCTTTACCTGTTCGTTTACATCCTTGACGTTCGTATTTTTGGAGCGCGTCCTGTCAATTCTAAACAAGGGGATTTTAGTAAGCAGATCTGCTTTGGGTCTCAAAAGAAGCTTTCTCTCTCTATCACTATCTAGCCGATGGGGGAAGAAGGATGAAAGGAGGATCTCACTTTCATCCTTTGCCAGCAAGTCTTTGGTGTGATCTGGCATCCCCGTAATCATGTTCTCCCACATTGTCGTGGTGGCGCCGTGGTTAGAATGCAGCACAGGCGATCCTCGGCCTACGACCACGATTGAGGCCGGAAAATGTATGTTGCTAAGTCAGAAGTCAGTGAAGTGACTTTTCTATTATTACCTAAGTGAGTTTTGTCCCATTTTATGACGTTGCTTGCCACGTTTGTTAAGTGAATCACTGCAGCGTCTACATTAGTAACCCGGTTGTTGAGTGAGTCTGGCTTCGCCAGCGACTTTGCTTTGTCAGAAGGTTGCAAAAGGCATTCACGGGACCCCGGGACCGTCATAAATAAGAGTCGGATGCCAAGCATCTGAATGGAAATCACATGACGAGGGGGATCCTGCAGCAGTCATAAGAACCATGCAAAATGGTCGTAAGTCACCTTTGTCAGGGCTGTTATAACTGTGAATAGCCACTCAATGAACTGTTGTAAGTCAGTATTGCAGGCTGGCTCTGCCGACTGCCAACAGTTCGATCCTGACCAGCTCAAGGTTGACCTCTAACTTTCCAAGGTGGGTAAAATGAGGAGCCAGATTGTTGGGGAGCAAGAGGCTGACTCTGTAAACCACTTAGAGAGGGCTGTAGAAGCACTGTGAAGTGGTGTATAGGTCTAAGTGCTAAGTGGGAAGGAAGGAAGGAAGGAAGGAAAGAAGGAAGGAAAGAAGGAAGGAAGGAAGGAAGGAAGGAAAGGAAGGAAAGCAGGCAGGCCGGAGATGGGAAGAGGAAGGAAGGAAGGAAGGAAGGAAGGAAGGAAGGAAGGAAGGTAGGTGGCGCATTGGTTAGAATGCAGTACTGCAGGCTATGTCTGCTGACTGCTGGCTGCCTGCAGTTCGGCAGTTCGAATCTCACCAGGCTCCAGGTTGACTCAGCCTTCCATCCTTCTGAGGTGGGTAAAATGAGGACCCAGATTGTTGGGGGACAAGAGGCTGGCTCTGTAAGCCGCTTAGAGAGGGCTGGAAAGCACCATAAAGCATAAGTCTAAGTGCTATTGCTATTAAGAGCCATTTGTGTCGCGGTGGTTAGAATACAGTATTGCAGGCGGACTGCTGGCAGTTCGATCCTGATGGGGCTCAAGGTTGACTCAACCTTCCATCCTTCCGAGGTGGGTAAAACGAGGACCCAGATTGTTGGGGACAAGAGGCCGACAATGTAAACCGCTTAGAGAGGGCTGTAAAGCGGGATATAAGTCTAAGTGCTATTGCTATGGTGACGCACAAGGAACAAGGTAGACAGAAGCTCTTCCTTCTCCTTGGTTTCCCCCCCCCCTTCCTGAGCTCTCATTTCCATACATCACGAGTGAACCTAATAAATAAATACAAATCTCTTCTTCTGGCTTTCTCTTGATGCTCCCCCTCCTCCCCTCACCCCACCCCAGCCTCTTTGCTCTCTTCCCAGAATCCCACGCTGCAGGTTGTACAAGCCTTATCTCTTCCCTAGAAGATGCAGGCAGTGCTCTCTGCTTAATGCACAGACAGAGCATCGCTTTGAGAAGAGCAAAAAGGGGGAAAAAAAACAAGACACTGAAACTAGTGTGCCAGTGTGCTGCGATTTCCGCCAAGCTCCCGCGCTCAGGGCCAGCCAAAAGCGGACTTTGAATATGAGATTAGGAAGGAAGAAAAGAGCTGTTGTTATCCACCTTCTGCATTTTCACCAAATTCTAGAAGGCAGGGGGGGAGATTTAGCGATGGAACGTGTCCAGCTCTCAAGAGGCCTCTCTTTTATTTCCTGACACCGATTTTCCCTGGCACAGGCTGGTTTTCAGCTTATTCACCTGTGGATAGCACTAGAATGATGGAGTGATAGAATGTCTAGGGAGATTCTCCATCGTCCAGGTCAGGAGTCGGCAGCCTTAAACACCCAAAGAGCCATTGGGACCCGCTTCCCACAGAAAAGAAAACACCGGGAGCCACAAAAACCTTTCCCATTGCCTGGTTATTTCCTGAGCGGCCACAAAACTCCGTATTTTTCGAAGTATAAGACGCACCTTTTCCCCTCAACAAAGAGGCTGAAAATCTGGGTGCATCTTATACACTGAATGCAGCATTTTTTTTGCCGAAATCCCGTCCCTTCACCAAAAAGGCTGTGCAGAGTCTTATGGAGGCTTTCAGAGAGCTCCTAGGAGCTGGGGAGGGCAGAAATGGGTGAAAAACAGGCTGTTATTTGCTCAATTTTGCTCCCCCAGCCCCCGGGAGCACTCTATAAGCCTCTTAAAGGCTATCCATGCCCATTTTTGACAAAAAAAAATGGACCCGTTTTCACAAAAAATGGGCCATTTTTGCTCCCACCTCCAGGAGCACTCTACAAGTCTCCTGAAGACTATTCATGCCCTTTTTTGGAAAAAAAAAAAAAAAAAAAAAGAGCCCGTTTTCATGAAAAACGGGTCGTTTTGGGGAGGTTTGCAGAGTGCCAAAACTTTTTTAAAAAATTTGCCTCTTCAAAACCTTGGTGCGTCTTATACTCCGAAAAATACGGTATGTAGTTGAATTAAATGTTCTGTTCCCTTCTGAAACTTTTCTTGAATTTATCCATGGTTGTCCTCCTGGGGGTCGAAAAGCTCAATAAATTGCATGCCGGCGGGTGTCCCACATTGGCGGTTGTGACACTGAATACCACCTCTGGTGACAGTCCTGTCTGGGTGGGAATGCTGGGAGCTATCGTCCCAACGGGCCTGGAAGCCATCAGATGGGCAATTTGGAAACTAGCATTTCCAAGGAACGTTTTTCTAACAGGATCGGGAAAGCTGGATGCAGATTTAAGGCTCCGGGGGCACTAAAATCCCTTGCTTTATGTTTGCGAGGGTTCACCGACAAAAGGGCGACCGACAAAAGCGCGCCCGACTAAATTGCGGTGACAAAACCGCGAGTTCTGAACCGCGCTGACGAATGAGCACTGAATCGCGCCGACAACAGCGTGCCGACAGAAGGGCGCTGTAAACCTAACCCTAACCCTAACCCTACACCTAAACCTAACGCTAAAGCTAACCCTAACCCTAATCCTAAACGTAACCCTAACCCTAACCCTAAACCTAGCCCTAAACCTAACCCTTACCTTAACTTAAATCGCCCTTCTGTCGACGCGCTGTTGTCAACGCGCTGTTGTCGGCGCGTTGATGACATCGCGGTTCTAGCGACGCGCTTTTGTTGGCGCGCTTTTGTCGTGCGCGCTTTTCTCGGGTCACGGTTTGTGAGTGCGTGTGTTTTAATGATATTTTTTATGGATGAAATATAATAAAAAGATCAACAAAAATGATACCGCTGGTGATTGCACAGTTAAGAAGAAGACACACATTACAGTGATTAAAGTAAACTCAACATCAAAGAAGGGAAAAAATTAATAAAAACGAGAGAGAAATGAGATTCTTATAGTATCAGTGTGAGATCAATCCTTTCCTTAAACTTAGCATTAAATCTAGGCCACATGGAAAACATGTTGTTCCATCTCCTCATTTCCACGTTCTTGGGTGACTTTTTACAGCGGCTCCCTGGTTACGAAAGATGGAGGATGGAGATGTTTGAACGGCAGGAAGTAGATTTTGAAAAGGCTGTTGGTCCTCAACTTGCAGCCTTTGTTTAGTGACCATTTGAAGATACCACAGCACTAAAAAAAGGCCTTGGGGGGGGGAGAACCATCTCTGGTTTTAGGACTCACTTAGGAAGGGAAACCAAAATGGGTGGCTTTGAATCTGTTAGCTCACACAGTTGCTGTTGTGGGTAAAATAGAAGGTGGGTTTCAAGGGGAAATCAGGAGATCCAGGCAGGTATAAAGATTTATTGTAAGCTTCTCTACAAGAATCTGAACTACTAACCTCCAAAGCAAATTGACGGTAGATAAGAATCAGCCCTTCGTGGTATTGGACCTGGGTACTTGAGAGACCGCCTGCTGCCAATTACCTCCAATAGACCGATTAGATCCCACAGATTAGGCCTCCTCCGAATTTCATCCGCCGGCCAATGCTGACTGGCGACCACCCGGAGGAGAGCCTTCTCTGTGGCTGCTCCGACCCTCTGGAACGAACTCCCGTGGAGATTCGAACCCTCACCACCCTCCAGGCCTTCCGCAAAGCCCTTAAAACCTGGCTATTCCGACAGGCCTGGGGCTAAAGAGCTTTTGCCCCCCTCCCTCGAATGGTATGGTTGTTGTGTGCTTTTTAAATTGTGTATTGTTTTGTTCGTCTTTTTTATTCTTTATATTGTACCCCTTCCCTTGACTTGGATTGTGAGCCGCCCTGAGTCCCCTTCGGGGAAAAGGGCGGCATATAAATGAAATAAATTCAAATTCAAATTCAACGGAACTCAAGGTGGGCTGAACTTAGATCTCTTTTGTGTGTGGAAGGACTTGAGATTGATGAGACATTTGATGCCTTTCTTGGGCTCACACTGGTTATCTCCTACGGTGGGAACCTCGGGCAGGTCCCTTGAGTTGTACAAAATGGAAATGCATTATCAATCTAATCTATGTACTGTTAAAACTCTTGGGTTGGTTTGATTGTCCGTAACCTTTAATTGGGATGAAACAGTGCGTCATATGGCAACAATTTTTGGATCAACATATTTCAAGTGGGCTAATTTACAGAATGTATCCAATATCCTGGACCCAAAGGCTCCCATGGGATTGAAATTCGGCACATTTGTGGCCAAGTTTCAACAGTCAACCACGTGGTCGTATCATCATCATTTCCAATGCTACCTTCCAGTTTCCTACAAGGAAAGTCAATGGGGAAACCAGCAGGAAATCGAATGGGGAAGCCGGCAGGAAATTGAAAGGCATTCCCACTTCCATTATAGAAATGGCTAGTATATATTATTACATCAAAAGTAGAAAGTTGATGTTTTATGTTATTGCCTTTTTCCACTGTGCAAAAAGGAGTCAGAATTCAATGCTTTTCTTTTTCTTTTTCCTCTTCCCCGTCTCCTCCCTATTTCCCCTTTATTTTTCTTTGCATTTCTTTATATTTTGATTAAAAAAATTAACCCAAAAGTCATTTCCACTTTTCAGTTTGTTTTTTGCCTGCCCCTGATTATTCTGCATCTCTGTTTAGCTAAGGCAGGGGTTGGCAACGTTAAGCACTCAAAGAGCCACAAACCAGAAGCCAAACCAGAAGCCCCCCATTTAATTCTGGAGCTGACTGTAAGTCCGTTTTCCCCCACCATAGAGTCTCCTCCTAGCATGGCATCCTTTTTTCCTCTGCCGACTGTAAGTCCGGTTTCCCCACCATAGAGTCTCCTCCTAGTGCGTCCTCCTAATGTGGCATCCTTTTTCCTCTACCTGTCCTAACTGAAAGTTCAACTGTGGATCTGACCAGTGACAGGGAGCCGCAGCAGTGGGATAAAAGAGCCACATGCGGCTCCAGAGCCACAGGCTGCCAACCCCTGAGCTACGGATAACTCTCCGAAACAGTGACCCGACAAACACCGGTTGCCTAGTAATAAAATAAAATTAAGGGAATTAAGAAGTTAACCTGTGGACCTGTCTGAGAGTAAGCCCAAGGGGGGGGGCAGCTGGGATGTGTTTTCTTCCCTTCCTTTCATTTAATCTAGTCTTGCTGGAGAGGGGACGGTTCATTGCCGATCTTCACGCATCAAATATTCCATCAGTTGGTTTAGGAAGTCCTATTAAAGGCGCCACTATGCCGGCTCCGTCTGACAGAAGCAAGGCCCAATTAAGTGCAAACTATCACTTCCGTCGCCTCTTTTGCTCTCCTTTTTCATTCCCTTCAAAAGCCTTTGGCTGCGCCACGCCGTTGCCTTTTTCATTTGAGTGGAAATTGCTGCTCCCTTTGAAAAGGCAATTGGGTTGTCAGGAGTTCGGGAGCTGCCACAGTTCAGCATCGCTACAGTAGAAAGACAGCCGAGGTCCTTCGGAGAGATGGGTGGGAAATAGCCTCCGGTCCCTGTCACGTTCTCCCCGGGGGGGTTTTCAAATTCTGCCCTCGGCATCGAAATCGGAGGGAGAAGGAAGTTCTCCACCAGAGTTGGGTGTTTGCCCAGGGCACCGCGAAAAAGCCACGACTCTTCGGCTTCCCTCGGAGGCCTTTCCCCGAGAGCAGCTGAAGTTATGGTCGCAAAACCCGAACCGGGGATCCTACGCTGGTTGTAAGAGTGAGGACCAGTCCCAAAGCTATTTTTTCCCCAGCACTGATGTAACTTTGAATGGCCACTAAACAGGGCAGTTGTTAAGTGGGGACGGTCTTTACAAGGAAAATATTGGGAACGCAGTATGGCATGACACATGGGTCAGTTAGGAACTGCACTTTTGATTTGAAAAATGGCCGTTTCATACATATTTTTCCTTCCTTCCTTCCTTCCTTCCTTCCTTTTTATTTATCTATTTCCATTCATCCATCCATCCATCTGTTCTTTCCTCCCTCCCTGCCTTCCTATCTCTCTCTCTCTCTCTCTCTCTCTCTCTCTCTATCTATCTATCTTACATCCATCTGTCATCTGTTCCTTCCTTCCATCCATCCATCCATCCATCAACTATCCCTCCCTTCCTTCCTTCCTTCCTTCCTTCTTTCTTTCTTTATATATCCTTCTTCTCCTTCTTCTTCTCCTTCTCCTTCTCCCTCTCCCTCTCCCTCTCCTTCTCCTTCTTCTTCTTCTTCTTCTTCCTTCTCTCTCTCTCTCTCTCTCTCTCTCCTCTACCTACCTACCTACCTACCTACCTACCCACCCACCCACCCACCCACCCACCCTCTTCCTAGCTCTATCACAGGGTACAAGCTATTTTCTGCAACCTGCCAACATGACGGAGATAAAGATTAAGTTTCCTTTTTCCCCCCCAGATACTTTCTAGTAACAGGAGTAAAAGTGAGCCTTAAAAGAGTCGGAATGTGTCAGAGAAACGGATTTAATCAAAACCCGTCTTCGGTTTCAAGTTATTCATTCACTGCTGATTGCCTGGCTAGGAGCTATTGTTCCAGTGACAGCGGGATCCTTTTGTGAATGGTGGTTAAATCCAGGGAAAGTGAATGCAAAAATTATTCCGTGCTCATCAGATCGGCTGCTTTTGTGCAAGGGAGGATGCATCTCTGCAGTTTAATAACAGAAATAAGTTTGGCAGCTTTTAACATCTCAAAGCTGCTCAGCTTCACGGAGAAAGCATGAATATTCTTCTGGTGCCTTCCCCCCCCCCCCGGGGTTGCTTTTCTGCACCAGAAGATATTTTTTGGGGGTGGGTGGGTTAAAATCATTGTGGTGCATCTCTCAAAAACCCAGAATGGCTTCTGAGGAAGGAACAATAGAGGAGAAAAACCAAATGGACATGGAGAGCTTTTGGAGAGAAATGTTTCTAGATCTGTAATACATCAAGGCAGAATCGGTCAATATTTGGCCAAGGATCAACAGAGATGGCCCAATTAAAGAATGCGCCCATCCCACAAATTTTGTTGTTAGTTGCGAAGTCGTGTCCGACCCATTGCGACCCCATGGACAACGTTCCTCCAGGCCTTCCTGTCCTCTAGCATCTTCTGGAGTCCATTGAAGCTCACGCTGAATGCTTTGGTGACTCCATCCAGCCTCCTCCTTCTCTGTCGTCCCCTTCTTCTTCTACCCTCCATCCTTCCCAGCATGAGGCTCTTCTCCAGGGAGTCTTTCTTCCTTCTCCTTAGGTGGCCAAAGAATTTGAGTTTCCTCTTCAGGATCTGGCCTTCCAAAGAGCAGTCAGGGTGCATCTCCTCCAGGACTGACCGGTTGGATGGCCTTGCAGTCCTTCTTCTTTTGCCCTCCATCCTTCCCCGAATGAGGCTCTTCTCCAGGGAGTCCTTCTTCCTTCTCCTTAGGTGGCCAAAGTCTTTGAGTTTCCTCTTCAGGATTTGGCCTTCTAAAGAGCAGCCAGGATTGATGTCCTCCAGGACTGACTGGTTGGATGGCCTTGCAGTCCAAGGGAATTGACCCATTGTATCCCACAAATACAATGGGTCAAAACCAATCTTTGGATTGCATCTGTGGCCTTTGAGCAGTTGACTTGGTTGTTCCCGCATGACTTGTAGTCTCTCCAGCTTAGTTTTTCAGGTTCTCTGTGTTCTTCCCCTCTAGACCAAAAAAACACCCATTAATTTTGTTCTTCCTTTGCAGTTAAAGGTTGCCCTTGCTGACCGGCCCTTCCAGGTGTGGTTTTTCTTTCGCAATTGGGGTCCGTTGGGTTTGCCGGCGATGCACCGATCATGAGGAAGCAAAGTCCATGACCGCCAGCAGAGAACGTCAACTCCGTGGCTGTTTTTGGAGCCCCACCATCAGGACCGCGCTTCCAT